>NC_057814.1:176597339-176840861 GCF_018294505.1 Triticum aestivum
CCTGTGTATTCACACATTAAACCGGGCCGCCGGCTTAAAGGTAAAACGCTCCATGAAACCCAGCATCGGACAAAATCCACGCCTGTCAGCCCATTTGCAACAAAGGCTCTGAGCTTTGCCAGTTGAGGGGCATATTTTGCTCGCTCTTGGGCAGTCAACCGTTGAGGAAAGGGATGAGCTTGGGTAAGCCGGTGTGGAAGGTAACCCAGCAAAGGATTTTCATTGGCTGGGGCTGTGTTGCGGCAGTAGAACCAAGTCTGATTCCAGTCCTTAGGATGACTATGAAGCTTGGCATGAGGGAAATCAACATCTCTCCTTTTCTGAATTGAAACCCCGCCTAGTTCAGTATTGGGGCCATCCGTAAACTCAGTACGACGGTCTAAATAAAAAATCCCGGAACGGATCAACAGTAGGTTCCTCTTGCAGGTACACTTCACAGAATACTTGCCAGTCACAAATATTGGATATGGAGTTTGGACCAATATCTTGGGGATGGATTTGAAAGTCGGCGAGCACGTCATGGAAAAATTTTGATCCGAGAGGAGTGAAGCCTCGCCTCAGGTGATCAACAAATACAATAACTTCTCCGTCTTGGGGTTCAGGAGGAAATTCTGGACCGGGGACTCGCCAATGGATAGTGTCCTTATTTGCTAAGGCGCCAGTTGCAACACAACCAGCCAGCTGCGTTTCCGTAACCCGGGAAGGAACCCAATTACAGGAACAGAATTGTTTGGTCATTTCTGGTGACAAGCTGGAGAAAAGCACGATATCCGGTTTAAAGTTCATGGTTACAACTTACAAACCGGTACAGTGATGGAAGACGATGATATTTCAAGCATTTGGGTGTACTAAACCGGATTTCAGCATTTAAAGCAGGATTGGCGGTTTAACAGAGGGCTAATGGTATATGATGAGTTATCAAAGTTTAAAGGATAAACCGCCCACAATGGTATAGAGGCTACAAATTTACAACAATTTCTAAGTATGGCGCAAACAGATTTCATAGATCGGTGGTATAAATTTGGATCTGCCACAGTTCTAAAAAGAGGAAATAAATTTAACCTAACATGGTGGCAGTGGAAGAACACGTTTGTTTGATTGGATCTCAGGTAGTAAAAGGTGTTTTCTGAAGTTGGCAAAGGACGCTGGACTATCATCGCCTACCTCTACTATCAGTTGCAAATCAAGTTATGAGATCTAAGAACAGAAAGAAGACGAACAGGGAAGAACACCGATGAACGGCGGAACCCTAATGCAGATCTAAGGTTGAGAAAGGAATGAACTCACCGGTGCTGCGGAACAGCGGAGGAGCGCCGCGTTGCTCTGGTTCGATCAGGTTGATGCAGCGGCCTTGGTTGATGCAGATATGAAGGTCGACCACGGCGGCAGAGCTCGGGTTCTGAGACGTCGCGAGGAAGAAGAAGGAGACGAAGAGAAGGGGGGAATGGAAAGGACCCTCGACCGTATTTATAAAGACGAAAGGATAAGGGTCAAGCGCAAGAATCGAGGAGCCTAACAAATGGATACATGACAGATTTGTCGCCTCAATTATCGGAGGCTCATTAATGAAGATTTATGCGAAGATATGGAAGAAGAAATTTTCTCAAGGTTTTGGAGATTGACATGAACCAGTTCAAATCAATCTGGGGCCTAATGTTGGGGATATTATTACTAGGTGTAAACCGGCTAAGGAAGCCGGTTATCCCCATAATGGATTGTTGATACTTAAAGCCCATGAAGACAAGGAATAAAGCGGTTTACTACAGAGACTCGAAGGCCCAAGGCCCAAAGGTAGATTAAGGACTGTAGCTATAAACTGCCATGTAATACATGACTTGTATTGTAAGGTATGACAAAGTAGAGACTGAGCCGGTATGTGTATAAACCGGCATCGGGACTCTGTAAGCCGGCGGGAGTCGACCTGTGTATATAAAGGCACGACCCGGCGGCGGTTCATGAACAAGAAACAACAACTCGAGATCTAGGTAAAGCGATTCCGCTCCTTGATCCTCGAGACCACAGCAATTCCACCACAACTGGACGTAGGCTTTTACCTTCATCGCAAGGGGCCGAACCAGTATAAACCCTCGTGTCCTTTGTCCGTTTTAACCCCTTTAAGCTAACCCATTGTGAAGGCTCCACGAATAAGTCCTTTTGCTAGGACATCTGCCGTGACAAACCCACGACAGGGGTCGATGATGGCTGAGGCGAGGTCAACCAGGGAGTTCAGTTTCCTTTTGTCGGTGCCTCAGACCTTGTAGTGGTGCTGGATGTTGACAAGATTTGGGCATTTCAAGTCCGAAACCTTGAGCGCTTTTAGATCGTTGGTGGTGTCCACCGTAGCGAAACTGTAGTCGGAGCTCTTGATAAACCTGGAGAAACACTCGCAAGGCATTGTGGCACGGTGGAAGTGGTAGACGAGGACGTCATGTCGCACGCACAACTGGGCGACGGCAACCTTCTGATTGTGCCCGGCACGACCGATGGTGTACTCGAGGTCGAAGCCGACCACTCGGTACTTGTCCTCGGCAAGGAACTGGTCCATAGTTTGGATGGAGCTCTCCACCGAGACCGGATCATTCGTGTACACCACCGAGAGGGCCTTCCCCATCACGTGGGTGTCCACTACATGATACGTGGTGAACTGCCCGCCGTTGTCGTCGTCGGCCACTGGGAGCGCCATTGGAGCCACGGGGAGCGCCATTGGAACCGCTGGATGTCCTCTCTGTATGTGTCCTCGTGGGTGTGCTTATTGTGACGTGTGAGACGAGAGATGATGGTAAATGGCCGCAGGAATAAAAGGGGGCCGGGCGGCGTGGATTCTCGGCGCGTCCGCATGGCAGTTTTTGCAGCGGGTAACTGCATCGTCGCGCCGCGCCCGGTGCAACCGCTTGCACACGAACGTGTGTGATCGTGCGCCGGCCCAAAACACTGGCAGCACGCGTGGAGGGACGAGGGCAGAGCATCCGGAGGAACGCAAGAGCAGAGCGCGCGCGGCGGGACGCTAGCAGAGCGCGCCGCGGCCGCCTGAACCGCAAGCAACCACACGCATGGAGCAGTTGAACACGCACCAAATGGTCGCCTACAAGCCGGCCGACAGTTGCGTCGCTGCGTAGAGAGCAGCCGTGTGGTACCACCTCCGTCTAGTCTATAGTCTCCTTTATATTCGGTGCCATACTTTGCCCTCAAATATAACCAACAAAATGTTAATGCATGTTTTAAAAATTATATAATTGGAAACTATGTTCAAATACAAATCCAACTATATAATCTTTGGCGACATGCATTCGTATTTTATTAGTTAAATCATACTTATAAACTAGGACAGTGGTATTTTTCTTAACCGTATGTGTACGTGGCCTTTCCTCCTCCTCTCGCACGTCTTGTCACCCCGGCCCGCTGCCGCAGACGCCTTACAGCGCAAGCTTGCGCAGCGCGCGGGGGCGTTCTTTTTGCCAAACGGTGGCACCAATGAATCGTCGGTGAGCCCGTTCCCGTGCAACCTCGCAGGTTCCTGCGCAAGATTCCCGCCCGACTCGGTGAAATCCCCTAAAATCCTAATGCTTACCGGCCTGCTATAAAAACCCTCACGGCCGGCGAGTCCTGCGTCGCATTTTCCCCTCCAGCCCTGTAGCTTATCTCGTCTACTTCTCCCACATTCGCCAATGGCACCGGTCCGTCATCGTCACTCAGCCACTCCGTCGTCATCAGAGGACAGCTCTAGCTGGGAGGCAACACCGCGGCGGCGGCACAGTCCCCGGCGTAGTGTAGTGCGCGTGGCGTCCCTGTTGGGTGTGCGCAGAACACCCACCACACGCTCCGCCGCCGGTGCCCGTCAGCAGCTGTTGCCGGCCGCCGTTGCCTCCACACCACCGTTGAAAGCCAGGGCCATCGCCCGCTCCGCTCCGGCGGCCCGAAGGCGGGAG
Source organism: Triticum aestivum (assembly GCF_018294505.1). NCBI lineage: Eukaryota > Viridiplantae > Streptophyta > Magnoliopsida > Poales > Poaceae > Triticum > Triticum aestivum. The sequence goes on from NC_057814.1 coordinate 176,601,266, forward strand.
ATGGCCGTCGTGGCCGACACCCCATTGCCGACCACTGTGGCCATCACCCGCTCTGCCCCCGCGGCCCGAAGGCGGGAGGTGGTGGTCATGGCCGCCACCCCGTCGTTGGCCGCCAGCCCACCATCGACCGCCGGGGTCATCACCTGCTCCGCCACCGCCACCCGAAGGCAGGAGGCGGAGGTGGATGCCCGCACGTGCGACAGCGACCTTGCACGCTACACCGAGTTCCTTTGGGAGGAGGAGGAGCGCCTCGTCGAGCATGCAAAGAGCCTTACCGCCGCAGTGGCAGTGGCACACGGCGCCTCAGAGGCGAGGAATCAGGAGATCTACGAGGAGAACCACTGCTTCGAGAGGGGTCGTCTGGAGCGGCAGAGGGCGTTCGAGGCGAGCGTCGCTGAAGCTGCATTAGCGGCAGGCATCACATTGCGGGTGCCCAGCTCGTCGGTAGGCTCCTCCTCCTCTGCCTCTTACTCAGCGCGCTCGGCAGAGGAGAGGCAGCCGGAAGTAGTACAAAGCCCCTCCGCAGTAGTAGTGGTAGTATTTAGGGGCTATTTTGTTCAGTTCATCTGACTATAAATGTGGTGGAACTGTACAACGTACTTAAAATTAGCTAGTATATATAGTTGAACTAGCTATTTCAGTACGTGGTTGGCAACAATTGGGGAAAAGTTTGGTCGGTTCAGCTGTCGAGTTGAACTGTTTGTATAAATTAAGAACGACTGTTTAATCTATGAATGAAATCTATGCTTAATTACTGAATTTTAGTTGCAAAAATAAGATACTGCTAGTGATTTTTAGCTTCATATTTTGACAAATCGCAGTGTTACAAGGATTGACAAATCTTACCAAATTGTTTCTATGTAGTTCCACACGGGTCATCCAAAACAACCGTTTGCGTTGAAGGGATGCACAAATCTTGCGCTGCTCTCGCTTTGCATACGAGTGTTCTACCTAAAACGTTTGTGGTCAAGAGTTGCACAAATCCTGCTTGGCACATTTTCTCTTGGCTTCCTGGGGAAGCTGTCGGTTTACATACGGGTGTTCTAACTAAAACATTTGCGATGAATGTTTTATATTTAGAAAGTGAATTATACTGCGGCTTGGGCGCCATTAATGGAGAGGATGCGAGCAAGGCAGGCGGCGATGGAAGTCAAAGGGCTCGCTTCCCAGTGAGCCTGCGCAGCGTACAGCTCGCACGCTTCCCGGTGAGCCTGCGCACTCAAGGACAGCTTGCACGCCTCTCGGTCAGCCTACGCACCGGACGGCGCTCGCACGCCTCCCGTTCAGTCAAGGTCAAGCAGCTGTCCTCACGGCACCTCCTACAGCCATTAAAACCAAGACATGTGGCATCACGTGAATGGTTAACATAATTTTGGATTAACTAGAATTTAAAAACCAGGCATCTCAATGTTTTGCCGGCAATCAACGGTGCCCTGGTGTTTAAAATTCATTCCCATTTCTTACATGGGACCTAAGCATGCACCCAAGGACACAGATTTGATTTTTCAACCAATTTATATGCAGTGGAGCATGTGCATGTAGTTCAAATTTGAATTATGCACATAAATGCATTGAAAACTCAGTTAATGCATAAAATGTCCAAACGGACCCCGAAAACTCACAAAAATTCACACAGCACTCCTGCTGTTCTATGTTGACAGGAGAGAAAAAAATTTGAAAGCAATAAGAGGCAATGGATATCGTTTCGACCACAAAGGTGGGACGTTCCCTACCGAAAACCATCATGCTTGTTGTGAGAAGCTCCGGTTTGTGAGAAGCATATACCCAAACCTGCCCCAAATGGGACAAAATTTGTACCATGGCATGTTGATGCCGCTCCATGATAGCATGCCAAGTTTCATGAATTTCAGACGAGTTTTGGATTTACTAGAATTTAAAAACCAGGCATCTCAATGTTTTGCAGGCAATCAACGGTGCCCCGGTGTTTGAAATTCATTCCCATTTCTTGCATGGGACCTAAGCATGCACCCAAGGACACAGATTTGAGTTTTCAACCAATTTATATGCACTGGAGCATGTGCATGTAGTTCAAATTTGAATTATGCACATAAAATGCATTGAAAATTCAGTTAATGCATAAAAATGTCCAAACGAACCCTGGAAAATCACAAAAAATCACACAACACTCCTATTGTTCTATGTTGACATGGGAAAAAAAATTGAAAGCAATAAGAGGCAATGGATATCGTTTCGTCCTCAAAGGTGGGACGTTCCCTACCGAAAACCATCATGCTTGTTGTGAGAAGCTCCGGTTTGTGAGAAGCATATACCCAAACCTGCCCCAAATGGGACAAAATTTGTACCATGGCATGTTGATGCCGCTCCATGATAGCATGCCAAGTTTCATGAATTTCAGACGAGTTTTGGATTTACTAGAATTTAAAAACCAGGCATCTCAATGTTTTGCAGGCAATCAACGGTGCCCCGGTGTTTGAAATTCATTCCCATTTCTTGCATGGGACCTAAGCATGCACCCAAGGACACAGATTTGAGTTTTCAACCAATTTATATGCACTGGAGCATGTGCATGTAGTTCAAATTTGAATTATGCACATAAAATGCATTGAAAATTCAGTTAATGCATAAAAATGTCCAAACGAACCCTGGAAAATCACAAAAAATCACACAACACTCCTATTGTTCTATGTTGACATGGGAAAAAAAATTGAAAGCAATAAGAGGCAATGGATATCGTTTCGTCCTCAAAGGTGGGACGTTCCCTACCGAAAACCATCATGCTTGTTGTGAGAAGCTCCGGTTTGTGAGAAGCATATACCCAAACCTGCCCCAAATGGGACAAAATTTATACCACGGGATGTTGATGCCGCTCCATGATAGCATGCCAAGTTTCATGAATTTCAGACGAGTTTTGGATTTACTAGAATTTAGAAACCATGCATCTCAATGTTTTGCCGGCAATCAATGGTGCCCCGGTGTTTGAAATTCATTCTCATTTCTTGCATGGGACCTAAGCATGCACCCAAGGACACAGATTTGATTTTTCAACAAATTTATATGCACCGGAGCATGTGCATGTAGTTCAAATTTTAATTATGCACATTAAATGCATTGAAAACTGAGTTAATGCATAAAAATGTCCAAATGAACCCCAAAAAATCTCACAACACTCCTATTGTTCTATGTTAACACGAGAAAAAAATTTGAAAGCAATAAGAGGCAATGGATATCATTTCGTCCACAAAGATGGGTTGTTCCCTACTGAAAACGATCATGCTTGTCGTGAGAAGCTCCGGTTTGTGAGAAGCATATACCCAAACCTGCTCCAAATGGGACAAAATTTGTACCACGGCATGTTGATGCCGCTCCATGATAGCATGCCAAGTTTCATGGATTTCAGACGAGTTTTGGATTTACTAGAATTTTAAAACCAGGCATCTCAATGTTTTGCCGGCAATCAACGGTGCCCCGGTGTTTGAAATTCATTCTCATTTCTTGCATGGGAACTAAGCATGCACCCAAGGACACAGATTTGATTATTCAACCAATTTATATGCACTGGAGCATGTGCATGTAGTTCAAATTTGAATTATGCACATAAAATGCATTGAAAACTCAGCTAATACCAAAAAATGTCCAAACAAACCCCGAAAAATCACAAAAACTCACACAACACTCCTGTTGTTCTATGTTGACACGAGAAAAAAAATTGAAAGCAATAAGAGGGAATGGATATCGTTTCGTCCACAAAGGTGGGACGTTCCCCACCGAAAACCATCAAGCTTGTTGTGAGAAGCTCCGGTTTGTGAGAAGCATATACCCAAACCTGCCCCAAATGGGACAAAATTTGTACCACAGCATGTTGATACCGCTCCATGATAGCATGCCATGTTTCATGAATTTCAGACGAGTTTTGGATTTACTAGAATTTAAAAACCATGCATCTCAAAGTTTTGCCACCAATCAACAGTGCCCTGGTGTTGGAAATTCATTCCCATTTCTTGCATGGGACCTAAGCATGCACCCAAGGACACATATTTTATTTTTCAACCAATTTATATGCACTGGAGCATGTGCATGTAGTTCAAATTTGAATGATGCACATAAAATGCATTGAAAACTCAGTTAATGCATAAAAATGTCCAAACGAACCCCGAAAAATCACAAAAAATCACACAACACTCATGTTGTTCTATGTTGACACAAGAAAAAAATTGAAAGCAATAAGAGGCAATGGATATCGTTTCGTCCACAAAGGTGGGACGTTCCCTACCGAAAACCATCATGCTTGTTGTGAGAAGCTCCGGTTTGTGAGAAGCATATACCCCAACCTGCCCCAAATGGGACAAAATTTGTACCACGGCATGTTGATGCCGCTCCATGATAGCATGCCAAGTTTCATGAATTTCAGACGAGTTTGGATTTAGTAGAATTTAAAAACCAGGCATCTCAATGTTTTGCCGGCAATCAACAGTGCCCCAGTGTTTGAAATTCATTCCCATTTCTTGCATGGGACCTAAGAATGCACCCAAGGACACATATTTGATTTTTCAACCAATTTATATGCACTGGAGCATGTGCATGTAGTTCAATTTTGAATTATGCACATTAAATGCATTGAAAGTTGAGTTAATGCATAAAAATGTCCAAACAAACCCTCAAAAATCACAAAAAAGCACACAACACTCTTGTTGTTCTATGTTGACACGAGAAAAAAAGTTGAAAGCAATAAGAGGCAATGGATATCATTTCGTCCACAAAGATGGGACGTTCCCTACTGAAAACGATCATGCTTGTCGTGAGAAGCTCCGGTTTGTGAGAAGCATATACCCAAACCTGCCCCAAATGGGACAAAATTTGTACCACGGCATGTTGATGCCGCTCCATGATAGCATGCCAAGTTTCATGGATTTCAGACGAGTTTTGGATTTACTAGAATTTTAAAACCAGGCATCTCAATGTTTTGCCGGCAATCAACGGTGCCCCGGTGTTTGAAATTCATTCTCATTTCTTGCATGGGAACTAAGCATGCACCCAAGGACACAGATTTGATTATTCAACCAATTTATATGCACTGGAGCATGTGCATGTAGTTCAAATTTGAATTATGCACATAAAATGCATTGAAAACTCAGCTAATACCAAAAAATGTCCAAACAAACCCCGAAAAATCACAAAAACTCACACAACACTCCTGTTGTTCTATGTTGACACGAGAAAAAAATTTGAAAGCAATAAGAGGGAATGGATATCGTTTCGTCCACAAAGGTGGGACGTTCCCTACCGAAAACCATCATGCTTGTTGTGAGAAGCTTCGGTTTGTGAGAAGCATATACCCAAACCTCCCCCAAATGAGACAAAATTTGTACCACGGCATGTTGAGGCCGCTCCATGATAGCATGCCAAGTTTCATGAATTTCAGACAAGTTTTGGATTAACTAGAATTTAAAAACCAGGCATCTCAATGTTTTGCCGGCAATCAACGGTGCCCCGGTGTTTGAAATTCATTCCCATTTCTTGCATGGGACCTAAGCATGCACCCAAGGACACATATTTTACTTTTCAGCAATGTATACGCACTGGAGCATGTGCATGTAGTTCAAATTTGAATAATGCACATAAAATGCATTGAAAACTCAGATAATGCATAAAAATGTCCAAACGAACCCCGAAAAATCACAAAAAATCACACAACACTCCTGTTGTTCTATTCTGACACGAGAAAAAAATTTGAAAGCAATAAGAGGCAATGGATATCGTTTCGTCCACAAAGGTGGGACGTTCCCTACCGAAAACCATCATGCTTGTTGTGAGAAGCTCCGGTTTGTGAGAAGCATATACCCAAACCTGCCCCAAATGGGACAAAATTTGTACCACAGCATGTTGATGCCGCTCCATGATAGCATGCCAAGTTTCATGAATTTCAGATGAGCTTTGGATTTACTAGAATTTAAAAACCAGGCATCTCAATGTTTTGCCGGCAATCAACAGTGCCCCGGTGTTTGAAATTCATTCCCATTTCTTGCATGGGACCTAAGCATGCACCCAAGGACACAGATTTTATTTTTCAACCAATTTATATGCACTGGAGCATGTGCATGTAGTTCAAATTTGAATTATGCACATAAAATGCATTGAAAACTCAGTTAATGCATAAAAATATCCAAACGAACCCCGAAAAATTACAAAAAGTCACACATAACTCCTGTTGTTCTATGTTGACACGAGAAAAAAAATTGAAAGCAATAAGAGGCAATGGATGTCCTTTCGTCCATAAAGGTGGGACGTTCCCTGCCGAAAACCATCATGCTTGTTGTGAGAAGCATATACCCAAACCTGCCCCAAATGGGACAAAATTTGTACCACGGCATGTTGATGCCACTCCATGATAGCATGCCAAGTTTCATGAATTTCAGACGAGTTTTGGATTTACTAGCATTTAAAAACCAGGCATCTCAATGTTTTGCCGGCAATCAACGGTGCCCTGGTGTTTGAAATTCATTCCCATTTCTTGGATGGGACCTAAGCATGCACGCAAGGACACAGATTTGATTTTTCAACCAATTTATATGCACTAGAGCATGTGCATGTAGTTCAAATCTGAATTGTTCACCTGAAATGGCTAGAAAACCAATTTAATGTATAAAATGTTCAAACGAACCCTGAATAATTCCAATTCTTTTACGACACACATATAGTTGCTGTTGGAGACTGTTGGGTGTTTGATTCATCACAATGTAACTAGATTATTGACTCTAGTGCAAGTGGGAGACTGTTGGAAATATGCCCTAGAGGCAATAATAAAATGGTTATTATTATATTTCCTTGTTCATCGTAATTGTCTCTTGTTCATGCTATAATTGTATTATCCCGAAATCGTAATACATGTGTGAATGCATAGACCACAACATGTCCCTAGTGAGCCTCTAATTGACTAGCTCATTGATCAATAGATGGTTACGGTTTCCTGACCATGGACATTGGATGTCATTGATAACGGGATCACATCATTAGGAGAATGATGTGGTGGAAAAGACCCAATCCTAAGCATAGCAATAGGTCGTGTAGTTCGTTTGCTAAAGCTTTTCTAATGTCAAGTACCATTTCCTTAGACCATGAGATCGTGCAACTCCCGGATGACGTAGGAATGCTTTTGGTGTACCAAACGTCACAACGTAACTGGGTGACTATAAAGGTGCACTACAGGTATCTCCGAAAGTGTCTGTTGGGTTGGCACCGATCGTGACTGGGATTTGTCACTCCGTATGACGGAGAGGTATCTCTGGGCCCACTCGGTAATGCATCATCATAATGAGCTCGATGTGACCAAGTAGTTGGTCACGGGATCATGCATTACGGAACGAGTAAAGTGACTTGCCGGTAACGAGATTGAATGAGGTATTGGGATACCGACGATCGAATCTCGGGCAAGTAACGTACCGATTGACAAAGGGAATTGTATACGGGATTGCTTGAATCCTCGACATTGTGGTTCATCCGATGAGATCATCGTGGAACGTGTGGGAGCCAACATGGGTATCCAGATCCCGCTGTTGGTTATTGGCTAGAGAGGTGTCTCGCTCATGTCTGCATGATTCCTGGACCCGTATGGTCTACACTCTTAAGGTTCGATGATGCTATGGTTATAAGGAAGGTTCGTATGTCATTAGCGAATGTTGTTCGGAGTCCCGGATGAGATCCCGGGCGTCACGAGGAGTTCAAGCTTGGTCTGGAGGTGAAGATTTATATATGGGAAGTCATCATACGGTCACCGGAAATATTCGGGGGTATACCGGTATTGTACCGGGACCACCGGAGGGGTTCCGGGGGTCCACCGGGAGGATCCACCTGCCCCGGAGGGCCTTATGGGCTGTAGGGGAAGGGAACCAGCCCCTAAGTGGGCTGGGCGCCATCCCCCCTAGGGCCCATGCGCCTAGGGTTGGGGGGAACCCTAAAGGGGGGCGCCCCCCTTCCTTGGGGGGCAAGCCCCCTCCCCCTTGGCCGCCCCCTCTAGATCTCATCGAGAGGGGCCGGCCCCCTTCCCCCTTGTCCCTATAAATAGAGGGGTGGAGGGAGGGCTGCAGCACCACATCCAAGGCGCAGCCCCTCCCCTCCCCAACACCTCTCCTCCTTCGCGTGAGCTTGGCGAAGCCCTACCGGAAAACTTCCACTCCACCACCACCACGCCGTCGTGCTGCTGTTGGAGCCTTCTTCCTCAACCTCTCCCTCCTCCTTACTGGATCAAGGCGCGGGAGACGTCACCAGGCTGCACGTGTGTTGAACGCGGAGACACCGTTGTTTGGCGCTTGGATCGGATTCTGCCGCGATCTGAATCGCTACGTGTATGACTCCTCCAACCGCGTTCTTGCAACGCTTCCGCATCGCGATCTTCAAAGGTATGAAGATGCACTCCCCTCTCGTTGCTAGTGAACTCCATAGATTGATCTTGGCGATGCGTAGAAAAATTTTAATTTCTGCAACGATCCCCAACAGTGGCATCATGAACTAGGTCTATGCGTAGTTTCTATGCACGAGTAGAACACAAGTTGTTGTGGGCGTCGATTTTGTCAATTTACTTGCCATTACTAGTCTTATCTTGATTCAGCGGCATCATGGGATGAAGCGGCCCGGACCGACCTTACACGTACGCTTACGTGAGACAGGTTCCACCGACTGACATGCACTAGTTGCATAAGGTGGCTAGCGGGTGTCTGTCTGTCCCACTTTAGTCGGATCGGATTCGATGAAAAGGGTCCTTATGAAGGGTAAATAGAAATTGGCATATCACATTGTTGTTTTGGCGTAGGTAAGAAACGTTCTTGCTAGAAACCTATAGCAGCCACGTAAAAATTTGCAACAACAATTAGAGGACGTCTAACTTGTTTTTGCAGCAAGTGTCATGTGATGTGATATGGCCAGAAGGATGTGATGAATGATATATGAGATGTATGAGATTGATCATGTTATTGTAATAGGAATCACGACTTGCATGTCGATGAGTATGACAACCGGCAGGAGCCATAGGAGTTGTCTTAATTCATTTATGACCTGCGTGTCAACTGGAACGTCATGTAATTACTTTACTTTATTGCTAACCGTTAGCCATAGTAGTAGAAGTAATAGTTGGTGAGACAACTTCATGAAGACACGATGATGGAGATCATGGTGTCATGCCAGTGACGATGATGATCATGGCGCCCCGAAGATGGAGATCAAAAGGAGCAAAATGATATTGGCCATATCATGTCACTATTTGATTGCATGTGATGTTTATCATGTTTTACATATTATTTGCTTAGAACGATGGTAGCATAAATAAGATGATCCCTCGCTAAAATTTCAAGAAAGTGTTCCCCCTAACTGTGCACCGTTGCGAAGGTTCGTTGTTCCGAAGCACCACGTGATGATCGGGTGTGATAGGTTCTAACGTTCGCATACAACGGGTGTAAGCCAGATTTACACACGCAATACACTTAGGTTGACTTGACGAGCCTAGCATGTATAGACATGGCCTCGGAACACAAGAGACCGAAGGTCGAGCATGAGTCATATAGCAGATACGATCAACATGAAGATGTTCACCGATGATGACTAGTCCGTCTCACGTGATGATCGGACACGGCCTAGTTGACTCAGATCATGTATCACTTAGATGACTAGAGGGATGTCTCTCTGAGTGGGAGTTCATTAATAATTTGATTAGATGAATTTAATTATCATGAACTAGTCTAAAACCTTTACAATATGTCTTGTAGATCAAATGGCCCACGCTAATGTCAACCTCAACTTCAACGCGTTCCTAGAGAAAACCAAGCTCAAAGACGATGGTAGCAACTATACGGACTGGGTCCGGAACTTGAGGATCATCCTCATAGCTGCCAAGAAAGCATATGTCCTGGAAGCACCGCTAGGTGAAGCACCCGTCCTAGCAAACCAAGACGTTATGAACGCCTGGCAAGCACGTGTTGATGACTACTCCCTGGTTCAGTGCGGCATGCTTTACAGCTTAGAACCGGGGCTCCTAAAGCGTTTTGAGCAGCACGGAGCATATGAGATGTTCCAAGAGCTGAAAATGGTTTTCCAAGCTCATGCCCGGGTCGATAGATATGAAGTCTCCGACAAGTTCTACAGTTGTAAGATGGAGGAGAATAGTTCTGTCAGCGAGCACATACTCAAAATGTCTGGGTTACACAATCGCTTATCTCAGCTGGGAGTTAATCTCCCGGATGACGCGGTCATTGACAGAATCCTTCAGTCGCTCCCACCTAGCTACAAGAGCTTTGTGATGAACTTCAATATGCAGGGGATGGAAAAGACCATTCCTGAGGTATATTCAATGCCGAAATCAGCGGAGGTGGAGATCAAAAAGGAAATCAAGTGTTGATGGTCAAGAAAACCACTAGTTTTAAGAAAGGCAAGGGTAAGAAGAACTTCAAGAAGGACGGCAAGGGGGTTGCCGCGCCTGGTAAGCCAGTTGCCGGGAAGAAGCCAAAGCATGGACCCAAGCCTGAGACTGAGTGCTTTTATTGCAAGGGAAACGGTCACTGGAAGCGGAACTGCCCCAAGTACTTAGCGGATAAGAAGGCCGGCAATACCAAAGGTATATGTGATATACATGTTATTGATGTGTACCTTACCAGCGCTCATAGCAGCTCCTGGGTATTTGATACCGGTGCGGTTGCTCATATTTGTAACTCAAAACAAGAGCTGCGGAATAAGCGGAGACTGGCGAAGGACGAGGTGACGATGCCCGTCGGGAATGGTTCCAAGGTCGATGTGATCGCCGTCGGCACGCTACCTCTACATTTACCTACGGGATTAGTTTTAAACCTCAATAATTGTCATTTAGTGCCAGCTTTGAGCATGAACATTGTATCTGGATCTCGTTTAATGCGAGATGGCTACTCATTTAAATCTGAGAATAATGGTTGTTCTATTTATATGAGAGATATGTTTTATGGTCATGCCCCGCTGGTCAATGGTTTATTCTTGTTGAATCTCGAACGTGATGTTACACATATTCATAGTGTGAATGCCAAAAGATGTAAGATTGATAATGATAGTCCCACATACTTGTGGCACTGCCGCCTTGGTCACATTGGTGTCAAACGCATGAAGAAACTCCATACAGATGGACTTTTGGAGTCTCTTGATTATGAATCATTTGACACGTGTGAACCATGCCTCATGGGCAAAATGACCAAGACTCCGTTCTCCGGAACAATGGAGCGAGCAACCAACTTATTGGAAATCATACATACTGATGTGTGCGGTCCAATGAGCGTTGAGGCTCGCGGTGGTTATCGTTATGTTCTCACCCTCGCTGATGACTTAAGTAGATATGGGTATGTCGACTTAATGAAACACAAGTCTGAGACCTTTGAAAAGTTCAAGGAATTTCAGAGTGAGGTTGAGAATCAACGTGACAGGAAAATAAAGTTCTTACGATCAGATCGTGGGGGGGAATATTTGAGTCACGAATTTGGCACGCACTTAAGGAAGTGTGGAATTGTTTCACAACTCACACCGCCTGGAACACCTCAGCGTAATGGTGTGTCCGAACGTCGTAATAGCACTCTGTTGGACATGGTGCGATCTATGATGTCTCTTACCGACCTACCGCTATCATTTTGGGGATATGCTTTAGAGACTGCCGCATTCACTTTAAATAGGGCTCCGTCGAAATCCGTTGAGATGACACCGTATGAATTATGGTTTGGGAAGAAACCGAAGCTGTCGTTTCTGAAAGTTTGGGGATGCGATGCTTATGTCAAGAAACTTCAACCTGAAAAGCTCGAACCCAAGTCAGAAAAATGCGTCTTCATAGGATAACCTAAGGAAACTATTGGGTATACCTTCTACCTCAGATCCAAAGGCAAGATCTTTGTTGCCAAGAATGGAACCTTTCTAGAGAAAGAGTTTCTCTCGAAAGAAGTAAGTGGGAGGAAAGTGGAACTTGATGAAGTACTGCCTCTTGAACCGGAAAGTAGCGCAGCTCAAGAAAATGTTTCTGTGGTGCCTGCACCGACTAGAGAGGAAGTTAATGATGATGATCAAGGAACTTCGGATCAAGTTACTACTGAACTTCGTAGGTCCACAAGGACACGTTCCGCGCCAAAGTGGTACGGCAACCCTGTCCTGGAAATCATGCTGTTAGACAACGGTGAACCTTCGAACTATGAAGAAGCGATGGCGAGCCCGGATTCCGACAAACGGCTTGAAGCCATGAAATCCGAGATAGGATCCATGTATGAAAATGAAGTATGGACTTTGACTGACTTGCCCGATGATCGGTGAGCCATAGAAAATAAATGGATTTGTAATAAGAAGACATACGCGGATGGTAATGTGACCATCTATAAGGCTCGACTTGTCGCTAAGGGTTATCGACAAGTTCAAGGGGTTGACTACGATGAGACTTTCTCACCCATAGCAAAGCTGAAGTCCGTCCGAATCATGTTCGCAATTGCCGCGTTCTATGATTATGAGATATGGCAAATGGACATCAAAACGGCATTCCTTAATGGTTTCTTTAAGGAAGAATTGTATATGATGCAGCCAGAAGGTTTTGTCGATCCTAAGAATGCTGACAAGGTGTGCAAGCTCCAACGCTCAATCTATGGGCTGGTGCAAGCATCTCGGAGTTGGAACATTCGCTTCGATGAGATGATCAAAGCGTTTGGGTTCACGCAGACTTATGGAGAAGCCTGTGTTTACAAGAAAGTGAGTGGGAGCTCTGTAGCGTTTCTCATATTATATGTGGATGACATACTATTGATGGGAAATGATATAGAATTCTTGGAAAGCATAAAGGCCTACTGGAATAAGTGTTTTTCAATGAAGGACCTTGGAGAAGCTGCTTATATATTAGGCATCAAGATCTATAGAGATAGATCGAGACGCCTCATTGGTCTTTCACAAAGCACGTACCTTGACAAGATATTGAAGAAGTTCAATATGGATCAGTCCAAGAAGGGGTTCTTGCCTGTATTGCAAGGTGTGAGATTGAGCACGGCTCAATGCCCGACCACGGCAAAAGATAGAGAAAAGATGAGTGTCATCCCCTATGCCTCGGCCATAGGGTCTATTATGTATGCCATGCTGTGTACCAGACCTGATGTAAACCTTGCCGTAAGTTTGGTAGGAAGGTACCAAAGTAATCCGGGCATGGAACACTGGACAGCGGTCAAGAATATCCTGAAGTACCTGAAAAGGACTAAGGATATGTTTCTCGTTTATGGAGGTGACGAAGAGCTCGTCGTAAAGGGTTACGTCGACGCTAGCTTCGACACGGATCTGGATGACTCTAAGTCACAAACCGGATAGGTGTATATTTTGAATGGTGGGGCAGTCAGCTGGTGCAGTTGCAAGCAAAGCGTCGTGGCGGGATCTACATGTGAAGCGGAGTACATGGCAGCCTCGGAGGCAGCGCATGAAGAAATCTGGATGAAGGAGTTCATTACCGACCTAGGAGTTATTCCCAATGCGTCGGGCCCGATGACTCTCTTCTGTGACAACACTGGAGCTATTGCCCTGGCCAAGGAGCCCAGGTTTCACAAGAAGACCAGGCATATCAAGCGTCGTTCAACTCCATTCGTGAAAATGTTCAAGATGGAGACATAGACATTTGTAAAGTGCATACGGACCTGAATGTCGCAGATCCGTTGACTAAACCTCTTCCACGAGCAAAACATGATCAACACCAGAACTCTATGGGTGTTCGATTCATCACAATGTAACTAGATTATTGACTCTAGTGCAAGTGGGAGACTGTTGGAAATATGCCCTAGAGGCAATAATATATTATATTTCCTTGTTCATGATAATTGTCTATTGTTCATGCTATAATTGTGTTATCCCGAAATCGTAATACATGTGTGAATACATAGACCACAACATGTCCCTAGTGAGCCTCTAGTTGACTAGCTCGTTCATCAATAGATGGTTACGGTTTCCTGACCATGGACATTGGATGTCATTGATAACGGGATCACATCATTAGGAGAATGATGTGGTGGACAAGACCCAATCCTAAGCATAGCACTAGATCATGTAGTTTGTTTGCTAAAGCTTTTCTAATGTCAAGTATCATTTCCTTAGACCATGAGATCGTGCAACTCCCGGATGCCGTAGGAATGCTTTGGGTGTACCAAACGTCACAACGTAACTGGGTGACTATAAAGGTGCACTACAGGTATCTCCGAAAGTGTTTGTTGGGTTGGCACGGATCGAGACTGGGATTTGTCACTCCGTATGACGGAGAGGTATCTCTGGGCCCACTCAGTAATGCATTATCATAATGAGCTCGATGTGACCAAGTAGTTGGTCACTGGATCATGCATTACGGAACGAGTAAAGTGACTTGCCCGTAACGAGATTGAACGAGGTATTGGGATACCGACGATCGACTCTTGGGCAAGTAATGTACGGATTGACAAAGGGAATTGTATACGGGATTGCTTGAATCCTCGACATCGTGGTTCATCCGATGAGATCATCATGGAACGTGAGGGAGGCAACATGGGTATCCAGATCCCACTGTTGGTTATTGGCTAGAGAGGTGTCTCGGTCATGTCTGCATGATTCCCGAACCCGTAGGGTCTACACACTTAAGGTTCGATGACGCTAGGGTTATAAGGAAGGTTTGTATGTGATTACTGAATGTTGTTCGGAGTCCCGGATGAGATCCTGGACGTCACGAGGAGTTCCGGATTGGTCCGGAGGTGAAGATTTATATATGGGAAGTCATCATACGGTCACCGGAAATATTCGGGGGTATTACCGGTATTGTACCGGGACCACCGGAGGGGTTTCGGGGGTCCACCGGGAGGATCCACCTGCCCCGGAGGGCCTTATGGGCTGTAGGGGAAGGGAACCAGCCCCTAAGTGGGCTGGGCGCCATCCCCCCTAGGGCCCATGCGCCTAGGGTTGGGGGGAACCCTAAAGGGGGGCGCCCCCCTTGCTTGGGGGGCAAGCCCCCTCCCCCTTGGCCGCCGCCCCCCCTCTAGATCTCATCTAGAGGGGCCGGCCCCCTTCCCCCTTCTCCCTATAAATAGAGGGGTGGAGGGAGGGCTGCAGCACCACATCCAAGGCGCAACCCCTCCCCTCCCCAGCACCTCTCCTCCTCCGCGTGAGCTTGGCGAAGCCCTGCCGGAGAACTGCCACTCCACCACCACCACGCCGTCGTGCTGCTATTGGAGCCTTCTTCCTCAACCTCTCCCTCCTCCTTGCTGGATCAAGGCGCGGGAGACGTCACCGGGCTGCACCTGTGTTGAACACGGAGGCACCGTTGTTTGGTGCTTGGATCGGATTCTGCCGCGATCTGAATCGCTACGTGTACGACTCCTCCAACCGCGTTCTTGCAACGCTTCCGCATCGCGATCTTCAAAGGTATGAAGATGCACTCCCCTCTCGTTGCTAGTAAACTCCATAGATTGATCTTGGTGATGCGTAGAAAAATTTTAATTTCTGCAACGATCCCCAACAATTGCATGTTCACTCCAGATAAAAGGTTTAGCAATTCAAACACCGTCCATTGCCTCTGTGACCCCATTATGTAATTCAAATCAAGATGAAAAATCACGTAGATCGCACACAGTTTATTATCAGCAACCGTGTGAGATATAGTACAAAATATCTTGGAGCACCGTCGGTGTATAGTGCGCCTATGGCTTACGCGAGAAGGTGCGTCGGCTACAGTCCACATCCGGCATCTCAAGCACACTAGCTTGCTCCCCAAATATCATTTCACTATTCAATCGTCGCCGGTGAAAGATGGGCACGTGGACCCGCGTCGTGAGGGCAACTTCGGTGGCCCACTCCGACGAGATCACGGCCGCAGCCGCCATGCGCGTGCTAACAAGGTGCATGAGCGCGGCCGCAATTTGCGACCAGGCGGCAAAGGCAGCCCAAATGGCCGCTATTGCTTCTCAGGTGGCGGCAGCAACATCTGCCTCGGGGATAGCAACTGGCGCGAGCGGCACAGCGGCTGTCCGTTCCGCAGCGGCGGCCTTAGCCCTGATGGAGGCCGCCCACGACCATGTCGAGGCCGCCCACGCCCAGCTCCTAGCGGTCATCGCACAAATCGAACGAAGCTTCTCCGACAACGGTCGGCAGCCTACGGCCGAAGAGCTGGCAATCGCCAAGAGCGTTCTAGCAGCCGTCTGTTCCTCCGCCGCATACCTTGCGACGGCGGAGCCCGTCCAAGCCTAGATCGCGTCCGCCCACGCCCAACTCGTGGTGGCCTTTTCCAAAGAGATGGCGGACGCGGATGGCGAGATGCTTGTCGAGTATGGTGTGATGGATGCCATGGAGCCCCTTCCCCAGGAGACCGTCGGGCACGAGCTGGACATGGAGGCGGCGGCGGAGATCGACGAGCACCAGCCGTAGTAGCTCTATGTTTTGTTTAATTAAGAGCACCGGTCTTTAATTTGTTAGAGTAATGTTTAGGTCAGCTAGCTCTGTTTAATTGTTGAACTTGCTCGATTAAAAAGTGTGGGTGTGTTGTAGTCTCCTTTGTGTACCCAAATTATGCAATGACGTGGATGACCACTGTAACCATGGAAATTCAAACCAAAACTTTTGACGTTCAAACTCATCACACACGAGTTAAGCTATCTGAATCGTTTGTGATGTCCACATATCGTACACAGTTCTGAATAAGGGGCCGTGTCTGATGACACTTTGCGCGCCAGTTTTTTGGCTGAAGCGACTCCAAATTTTCAGCTTCCGCGGAAATATCTACCTCCCCGCCCCCTCCCCCTTACCAAAACCCACATTTCCCCTCTTTCCGCCTTACTTTCCAAGTTGAAACCTTTACTCCTTGCTTGCAGCGTCGTCGCCTCCTCGCCGGCGACCCTCCTTCACGCTGCTCGGCCTCCTCTATCCAGGTAGGTAATCCACACCCGACCCCCATCCTCCTCCTCCTTCCACATCCCACATGCCCCGACCGCCGGCGCGCGCGCGGCACCTTCCACCCAAATCACTGACCCCTCCACCAAATAAGCGCCGGCCTAAGCCATGGTGCACGCAGTATAGCCAGGACCTCAAGGAGCATTTGGCAGCGGAGAACCAAATCGCGGCCACACGCGCGGATGAGGTCGCGATGGCTGCCATTCGTGCTGACCCCCAGATCTTGGAGGAGCACCTTTCCAATTGCTAGCTACGCCGGTTAAGCATGCTCGGTTTACCCGTTGCGTGTGCTGCTCCTGCCTTTCCTTCACAAAATCTAGTGAATTGTGCTATCTAATTTCACCATGCAATCTGTTGCTCTAGTGTATATGTTCTATATGTCGTGCAGTGTGGTGCTCACTTATTAACTGTTTTGTTAATTAGTCGTCGTCTTGAGTTAACTGTTTGGTTCAATTCTGCAAATGTGATGTTCAATTCTTCAGGCTGCAATTTTGTATTGTCTTCCATGTGAGAAATAAATCGAATTTATCTTTACAAAATTGTGGGTGCATTCTGTTATTGTATACCATGTGAGGAATAAATTGAATTTGGCTGTAGTAAATACATGAGAAACAAATACAATTGCTACAATTGGCTGTAGTTAAGTGTTTGGTTAACTCTCTGGTCTTCTATTAGGAGTATGTTATATTGTGCAATGTGGTGCTCAGTTAATGTTTGGTTCATTTGTTGTGGGTTTTGTTAACTGCTTGGTTCAATGTTATATTCTCCAATGTGGTTCTCAGTTAATGATTGGTTCATTTGTTGTGGTGTTTAGTTAACTGCTTGGTTCAATTCTGCAATGCGATGTCCAATTGTCGTGGGTAGAATTTTGTACTGTTCTGCATGTGAGGAATAAATCGAATTTGGCTGCACTTAATACATGAGAAACATATACAAGTGCTATATTTCCTAGATCTTAATCATGCTAGGTTTGGGTAAATGGGTTTTCCGTGTGGCTTCAATTAATCTGATGAATCTGCAATGTGCTTATTTTTCATCAACATATTTTACTGATAGCATGCGAACCCTTACTTAACCTGATGACTAACTACCTTATATGTGTTGCAGGGAAACAATCGGAAGCACTGAGGTTTACAATCGAGGTTAGCACGTGCATGGTCCGTTGTCTAATAGCACATTATTGTGCAATTACAGGAACCATTCTAATATTTTGGTTTTTAACAATTTGGTCTTGCACATGTAGGTCCTGCTGTCAAAGGTTTTAACCCACTGTTCGACCCTTTTTGCATATGGGGAAATGAGTTGTCCATGAATATCAATCAAATCAAGAAACTCAGAAAGATTGTTAGGATAAAGAAATTAGCGACAAAAAACAACAAGATCTTTGTCTGCACAATGAAGAAGACATCAGTTCACTACAAGATGGTACTAACTATTATACCTTGCCTTTTTTTTATTCCTTTGCCCCATTTCCAATATAAAGAATATATTTATGCACATCCTTGTTTTCAGGCCTTTCTAAAGAAGTTCACTGATGATTACCTCTCGAACCACCTCTATGGTCAGGAGGCGAGGAAGGTTTTCATACAACACCCACGGTTCAGTATTGAAGTGTTCCTGAAGAGGTCGAAGGACGGACTGTCAATCATCCACAGGCACTGGCCTAAAGTTGCAAGGACCTTCAACATGAATGAAGGCTCAATATTCGCCTTCCGCTTCAGCAGTTTTCCAGATGAGATGCATATGTCTATATACCGTCTATGATGCTAATTTCAAAAGATTCTACATGTTGCATGTGGAACTTGCTGCTGGTGCAATTGTGTAATGGGGTAGCTGAGTGCTGAAGCTATATCATGTTGTACTCTGATGTATTTCAATTATGAAATTCTGCTTCCTTAATATGGAAATGAAATATATTGTCTGCTTAATATGAATGTCAATTATATTAATAAATGGATTATTAATAATAGGACAATTAGCCTGCTAATGGGGAATTAGCCTGCCAATTGGGTTTCGCTATTGCAAATGGTTATTGAAAAAATACCGTGGGCGATGACCTCAGGCAACGCACACAGTTTCTAGGAATAAACCGTGTTGGATCAATAAAAAATCACACACGAATTTCTCTTGAAAACTATTTGCGTTAGGCCACCTTGCGCAAACGTTTACCACATAAAAATTGTGTGTGATGGACAGCCTTTGACACACGGTTTCTTCTACGTACCGTGTGTGATACATTCAATAACGCAAACGATTTAACGGGAAAAATTGTGTGTGATGTACCTGTGAACGGATACGTTTTCCTTGGAGCGATTGTGTGGGATGTACATACGAACGGAAACGTTTAGCGGGGACTGACTGTGTGGGATGTACTTGCGACCGGAAACAATTTTGCCTGTATAATTGTAATTTTTTAGCTCTACTATACATATTTCCGTATTTGAGCGCTAGCCGGTCGCACACGACCTCATTTTGCCGAGCGTGTGTGCCAGGAGGGCATATCCCCGACGGTTTCTGGGTCGTGTGGGAAGGACCCCCCTATCACCCACACTCACTTGGCGACGGTTCCAAATGCCGTCACGGAAAGGGGTTAAAAACCGTTTGTTTAGGACCGATGCGCACCAGTGAAATGTAAAATACCAAAATTTAGTTTTACTTGCTAACCCAATTGTTGAGGACCACTCAAAATCTTCCTTACCGCTGAAGCTTTTTTACTTGGATCATCTTCTATCCATTTGTGCTCGTGCTGAAAACCAAACTAGCTTAGTTGAGGGAAAATCATTAGATGAGCATGCCTATTTTGTGTGTTACCGCTTATCTCAAAAAGGGAAACACCTTGTGGGGTGAAATATATGATTTTACTTGCTGCTCTAGAAAGGACTCTAAAAACACCTTCCATACAATGTGAGTTTAAGTTGAACTTCATAGATGAGCTAAGGGGTCTGAAGAATGTCGTGAAACCCCAATGGCTTACCCTCTGCGACTTCAACCTAATCACCAAAGCAACCGACAAGAGCAACCTAAACATCAACAAGCGACTCATTGGTAGCTTTCGTGCTGCACTAAATCACTTGCAGCTCAATGAGATCTGACACTCAGGTCGAAAATTCACATGGTCAACTGCCCAAGAAAACCCAGTGCTGACAAAGATCGACCACTTCTTCAACTCTGATGACTGGGATCTACTTTTCCCTAATGCGCACCTTCAAGCCATTTCATCCGCCTGCTTGGACCATGCCACCCTTTTCCTGCAGGGAGACACAGAGGTGCGACACAGGCTATCTTTCAAATTCGAAGAGTTCTGGCTTCGGCTTCTGGGTTTTAAGGATATGGTAGCCACAGCCCGGGGGAAGCCTGTTCGGGGGACCAACGCCACCCAAAGGATTCACGTCAAGTTAGCCCGCACCACAAAGGCTCCAAAGAAATGGCAGCGAGCGAGCGTTGGGGTCCTAAAGTCGCAGATTGACATTGCCAAGGAGGTAATCTGGAGGTTGTACCTCACTGAGGAGAGTCGGTCTCTCTCTCTCTCTCCGGCCGAGCTTGTGCTCAGGCGCAAGCTCAAGCTTTCATATCTTGGCCTTCTATCCTTCCAGAAAGTGAAGCTACGCTAGTGTTCCCTCCTCATTGGTATCAGGCTTGGCGACATCAACTCAAAGTTTTTCCACGCGAAGGTGAACGACCGATGCCGGAAAAATTTCATTCAGATGCTTCAGAATCATGGCTAAAGACAAGGAGTAGGTTTTCCTATCACATTTCCAGGGCCACCTTGGAACTTGGACACCTCGGACCATGAGTCTAATATGGGATAACCTTGACATGATGCTGCATGACCTCTCAGAGCTAGACGCACCTTTCGAGGAGAGCGAGATCAAAGACGCGGGTTTTTCGCTACCCTCAGTCAAAGCATCGGGCCCTGACGGTTTCATTGGGGCCTTTTTCTAGTCTTGTTGGGAGATCATCAGGCGTGATGTTGTCGATGCAGGAACGAACATATTGAATCAACCCAAACTTGTCTGTTATGAATTGAGTTAATATCGTGTGTAATTGATACCTGCTAGAACTACGTCGGTATTTCCCCAAAGAGGAAGGGATGATGCAGCACAGCGACGGTAGGTATTTCCCTCAGTGATGAGACCCAGGTTATCGAATCAATAGGAGAACCAAGCAACTCTATGTAAACAACACTTGCACACAAGTAACAAATACTCGCAACCCGGCGTGTAAAAGGGGTTGTTAATCCCTTTCGGGTAGCGGCGCCATAGATGGGCAAACGGACATGAGAGAGTTGTAAATATTGATAGATCGAACGCCAAATAAAATAAATTGCATCAAGGTATTTTTGTATTTCTTTGGTTTAATATATCTGAAAATAAAAGGCAAATAAAATAGATCGCAAAGGCAAATAATATGAGAAAGAGACCCGGGGGCCATAGGTTTCACTAGTGGCTTCTCTCGAGAAAATAGCAAACGGTGGGTGAACAAATTACGGTTGGGCAATTGATAGAACTTCAAATAATCATGACAATATCCAGGCAATGATCATTATATAGGCATCACGTCTAAGATTAGTAGACCGACTCCTGCCTGCATCTACTACTATTACTCCACACATCGACAGCTATTGAGCATGCATCTAGTGTATTAAGTTCATGGAAAAACGGAGTAAATGTAGACAAGATCTATTTATGTAGAAATAGACCCCATCGTTTTATCCTTAGTAGCAACGATACATAAGTGTCGGTTCCCCTTTTGTCACTGGAATCAAGCACCGTAAGATCGAACCCACTACAAAGCACCTCTTCCCATTGCAGATAAATAGATCAAGTTGGCCAAACAAAACCCAAATATCGAAGAAGAAATACGAGGCTATAAGCAATCATGCATATAAGAGATCAAAGAAACTCAAATAACTTTCATGGATAAAAAGATAGATCTGGTCATAAACTCAAAGTTCATTGGATCCCAACAAACACACCGCAAAAAGAGTTACATCATATGGATCTCCAAGAGACCATTGTATTGAGAATCAAACGAGAGAGAGGAGCCATCTAGCTACTAACTACGGACCCGTAGGTCTACAAAGAACTACTCACGCATCATCGGAGAGGCACCAATGGACATGATGCACCCCTCTGTGATGGTGTCTAGATTGGATCTGGTGGTTCTGGACTCTGTGGTGGCTGGAATTGATTTTCATCGACACCCCTAGGGTTTCTGGAATATTGGGGTATTTATAGAGCAAAGAGTCGGTTCAGGGGGCACCCGAGGTGGGCACAACCCACCAGGGCGCGCCTGGGCCTCCTGGCGCGCCCTGGTGGGTTGTGCTCCCCTCGGAGCACCCCCGAGGCGCTTCTCCGGCCTACTGGATGTCTTCTGGTCCAAAAATCCACAAAAAGTTTCGTTGTGTTTGGACTCCGTTTGGTATTGATTTCCTGCGATGTAAAAAACATGCAGAAAACAGCAACTAGCACTTGGCACTATATCAATAGGTAGTACCAAAAAATGATATAAAATGAGTGTAAAACATCCAAGAATGATAATATAACAACATGGAACAATCAAAAATTATAGATACGTTAGAGACGTATCAGTAATCAATTGTAATAACATGGAGTGTTAACATTTGATTTTGCTCCTTAGACCATGAGAGTATAATAGTCACTCCTTACCGTACAGTGGGCTTTGGGGTTCCTCAAACATCGCTTGTAACATGGTGATCATAAAGACAACTTACAGGCACATAGGAAAGTTTGACAAGGGACTAGATGGCTCGAGAGTGGGATTTGCTCCTTTGACGATGGAGAGATATTCTTAGGGCCCCCTCAGTCTGACGGCATCCATCATTGCCTGGCCAGACACAGGTGACTACGTCACGGGGATGCCGGAACAGAACAACGTGAAAGAAGAAGAACACTGGTAACGGGGATAACGGTATAGTGAGCATGTCATGACTCAGGAGGATACCGACGCATCCCAGGTTTTGTGAAGTATCGCGAAGCAAAGGGAACATCACATGATAACCAAAGGTTCACTTGGATATAATTCGTGTGCTCATAGGGGTCGATATGGACGTCCACAGTTCCGCTGTCGGTCATTGAACGAACGGTTTCGTTCATGTCTATGAGTTATGGAACCTACAGGGTCATGAGCTTAAGGCAATCACGATCTACTGAGTGTTAGTAGGACGGAAGTGATGAGAATATATTTGTGGAATTTTTTCGTAAATATTCAGAATAGTTTTGAGAGGATCCGGAAGCGTTTCGGGGTCACCAGAAGGGTTTAGGTGAGTATCGGGTAATACAGGGTATTACCGATAATTCATATGTAGGTGGAAAATGTTTCCAGGGCTATAGTAGTGGAAGGCAACTTGGGCCACCAAGACCCAAGTGGAGGAGGCGCCCCCCTTTCCATATGGGAGGCCGAATTGGAGTGGGGAAGGGTTTCCCCTTCCCCTATGGCTGACACACCAAGGAGGGAGTCCTTCCCTCCTTCTGTGTTGCCCCTCCTCCCCTCCCAACCTATATATACTTGAGGTATTGTGCCCTATTGAACACACAAGTTTTGGAGGCTCATCTAGTTCTTCTAGTTCTAGTTCTAGTTGGTCCTAGTTGACTAATTAGAGCTAGGTCTAGTTACTCTAATCCTCATAATTAGAAGCCCAATGTGGTTCTAATCTTCTTCCTCTAATTCTCCGGCGACCATTAGCTCTGGACGGCGAAGCACTGCCGGATCGTGAAGGATGCACGCTTGCAACCAAGTAGAGAAGTCATGCTTTCCGTCTTTGGTTCGAGGGACTATTCGTGGGCGGTACGCGAGATCATTCATCGACCGTTCGAGGGACTCCAAGGATGATCTACACCGACACGTTTTTCTTCTGCTGCAACTCGGTGACGGTAACGATCGTGATCCCAACCCGTTATGCATCTCATATTGATCTTGGGTGTGCGCAGGCGAGCATTTTTTTGTTTTCTAATACGTTTCCTAACATCTGCCACGTGGCCTTTTAATTGAATCCCCGCCACCGGCTCATATTATTCTAGAAGTATCTCTTTCCCATGCCAAGAATACGAGTCTCCAATAAAAAAGGCAATAGAACAATCTAGATTTATAGAGTTGGGCATTGTCTAATATGATTCACACGGAAGGAAATAAAATGTTGAGAATGCATTTCCCCTGCTATTATATATTTCGTGACAATGCAAAGGATGTAAAATATACTAAGAGTAATAGATTGTTGATTCACGGGGATGCCGATGAATCTCACCTCGGGTTTAGTAACATATCGCGAAGCAAAAAGAATAGCACACGATAATGAATATCGTTTGTGTGGGTATGTAAGTCGATATGGATGTCCATGGTTCCGATGTTGATCATTCATCGGAAGATGTTCCGGTCATGTCTATACTTCAACGAACCTGCATGGTCACACATTTAAGGGTCATCGATCTGCTAGTACTAGGTGGTTTGGAGTTTGAGAGAAAGTCACCGGAAAAATTTCAAAGACATTAAAAATGTTTAGGAGAAAACCTGAAAAACAAGGAAGTTGAAAAAGCTTCAGATAGCGTCTGGAAATGTTGGGAGGGTTCCGAAACGGTTCTGGGTCCTCCCTAATTTTTTTTTTGAAAAGCGGTAAGGGGCTACCGCTTGGCCATGCCCATGTGGGGCAGCCCCACCTGTTGTGGCCAAAGAATGGGGGCTCCCCTTTGACCCCCCCCCCCCCTCAAAGGGTGTGTGGGCCCATACCCCCGTCCTCCTCCCACGTCGCCAAACTATGCCTGTTTGATTTTTCTTTAATATTTTGGAGGATGAGGAGGTTCTTGTGCCGACAAACATAGAACCTCTTATTCGACCTTTATTCACTAATAATAATTAATAAGTTAGTTAATAAAATATTGAATATATTACATGAAGTTAATAAGGAGCTAAGGATGATATAGTATAAACTAAAAAAATTACAAACCACACAAGGCAGGCGTTTTGGCTTCCGGGAGCATTTGCTCCCGGATGAACCATAAACAGAAAAAAAATAGTAAATGTTTTTAAACAATTCTGATGTTTAATTTGTAAATGTTTGTGTTAATGTCACAAGCATGCTTGACAAATTTCATGCGGAACGAAGCAGCAGCGTTTCGTTGGTGAAAAACAAATTTGGGATGACATTTAATGTTTAATTTTTTTACATAGGCCAAAATGCTTAACCTTTTTGTCTAAAAATTTGCAGGTAGCATTTGGACATGACTAAAAACACATAGAATTTTATTTGTATTTTTTTCGAATTTTTAAAAATCATTTTCACGGGCAGAAGCACGTGTACCCGGGAGCCGAATAGGATTTCCCCACGCCATTCGAACTAAAACTCACTATGCTAGATATTATTTTTAGAAACTCGCGATGCTATGCTACCTAGTCCTCGACACGGCCGCTACTTTAGTCGATCGTGCCTGGACATCACAACCATACTTTGCAAAATCCCACACGAAGCATGCTTTTCCCCATAATCACGGATGCAAAGCAAGCATATTTTTCCGCCAAAAAGAAAAGAAGCAAAGCATATTTACTTTCCATCCCATCTCATGATCTGCTAATTTCGACGTTCCATTTCACCGCAAAGCAGCTAGCGACACTACTCACTAGCACGCCCTTGATGCCCGTATCTTGTGTTGGCAGGCCTGGCATGACCGCGACCGCGTAGGCGAATCCAAGACCCCAGGCCGTACGTAGCCTGGCGTGTCGCCGGTGCATATGCGCGCGACGAGACGGGATGGCAGAAAGGACGCAAAAGCGCGCGACAGGACGAGGTGTCAGGGCGGAGCTGCGGCGGGGGAGCGACGGCGACGTGCACCATCTGCGGGAAGGAGGACGGAACCTCCGGCCGAACTATCTTTATGTATTTTCTCTCTTTTTTTCCAGCTCACGTTGAGACCGATGGATGGATGCCATCCGTGTCGCGATTAAGCTCATGTGATTGATGCTTCGCCTAGGGATTTTTAGGTGACTCGTGTATTTGTTCCGAGGCTCCGTCGCCATCTAGCATCAAAGGGTTTGCAGATAAAAATAAGATGATGCATGTGCGTGCTTGCTCACTGGCTCAGACAGTCAGACGAGCGCGATTAAGATGCAGCGACAAGCGACTCACTCCTGTGGGAGGTCGGTGGAAATTCTAGGGGTTCCCGGCGGCGAGGACACCCTCCGACGAGGAGCAGCCCGCATGGCATCGGCATGGTTGCGACCTCGCTCGCTGTCGCGGGGTCAGCCGTGGAGTGTGAGGCTGCAGCGCACACTGGCTGACGACGACGTGTGATGGGCCGGCTGAGTTGGCAGAATTATCTATCTGTACACCTCGGCGGAAAAAAGAGAAGGAAAGTGCACCCAAAAGCGCACGGATGCGGGTGGGTAGCCAGCTCCTGTCTTCGTCTTGCCACTGGCTAGCATTCGACTGGACGCTGTGACTCGTGACCGGTAAAAGTAAAAAACGGAAGGATTGGGCTGACGACCGACGCACCTAGAGAGTTGGAACGTAGTGCACGGAAGAAGAAATAGGTTTCACGCGCACGCATCTGCACTTGTGCGTCGAGTCCTTTCAAAAGTGGAGTTTGAGATAAGCCGCTCTTTAAGCTAGACCAAACCATAAATCTCATACATTCGATTAAAATGTCCACAATTTTTTGTTTTATTATTATGCATGCCCTAGGGATCAAACCAAGCATTTACAGCCGGGCGCCTCAAACACCGCTCAAACGTCCGGACAGGCCGCCCGATCACTATCCGGTCATAAAAAAACAACCCACTCGGACACCTCAAAACGCCAAAGGCCGGCTGTCCGACGCACCTCATATCTAGCCCAAATGTAGTGCGGATATGGGGCTGTCAGGGCGCATCTGCCACATCAGCCCAGTCCACCCCAAACCCCACAAATATCTGCTCAGTTGAATCATAGACCGCAGTCTGCTCGGTCCCACTCCAAGTACCCCCCCCCCCCCCCCCGCGCGCCATCACATCCAATATACCTCCGGAGGGTGTCGCACCCTCGTTGGCGTCGGGCCAGTCAAGGATGCCCGAGTCGGAGGCGCGGACGCACGGTGCGAGCGGCAACGCGCGAGGGAGACCCTGGCGGCGGGCGACACGTCAGCAAGGCGCTGGGCAATCCCGCGCACGCCGGTCGATCCCAATGACGCTCTCATCGCTTCCGTCCTCCGGCGCTCCCTCACAACATTGGAGTCGGATGGACGACAACTCCGCTCCGGCTTGCTATCAAACTGTCGAAGCGCAAGGTGTCGGCGAAGGCGAAGGCGAGGAGGCACGCCCAGGAGCAAGAGCGCTTGCTCCGGAGGCTTGCCGGATTGCACATGAAGCTGTCAGACGACTCCGACGACGACCCTCCGGCGGCCAACACCTACACCGACGACCAAAGCAGCACAACCGACTGCAAGGGGAAGGGGGCGGCGAGGAAATGGTGATATCCTCCGCCTTTCCTGTTTAATTTAGTTTTTATCATATGTTTACGTACTGTCCAATTGAAACTACATATTTTGGTTGTGTGATGATCTTTTATGCTTGAATTATGCCTGATTTAAGTAGATTTGATGCTAGTTCGTTGATCTACGTAGGTCTATTTTCATACGTGCATGTGTTGCATGGATACGAGGGACCGGATTTGAGATACACGGTGCGGACGCACCAAAATGAAGAGTGCCCGTGGACGCGTTCATGGGCGTTTGAGTGGATGGATTCGATGTCTTCGCGTGTAGATGCTCTTAATAGACAATAAACCCCATCAAAACGTAAACAAAAGATCTCAGATCGCATGGGTGCTGCAAATGTGGTTGCACTTGCGCCCCCCTCATGCAAACGCCATGCATAATCGCACATGAGGACCCAACCAACAGGAAACAGCGTGTAGAGGAGAAGAAGTCGGCAAACCGTTCAGACGCATGCATGATCGCAGGTGAGGACCCAACCAACTGGAAACAATGGCTCCATGGTACGTCCATCCCCCGTAGACATAGGCGCCCTACTTTTTTTTTTGAGGGAAAGCATTGCTTCATTACTTAACTGTGGTGAGGCATATCGCCCACAACACATTCGCCCACATGGGCAGGTACATCGGACTCCCAGACCAAACATTGGTCTGGTTCACAAAGGCGACCAATATTGGCAAGTGCATGTGCCACTGAGTTCGCAGTACGTCTACAAACAGAAATGGAAAAAAAGGAGAACCACAACTTAAGTTGGTATTTCATGTCCTCTAAAGCAACCGCATATGCCGAAGAATCCACTTTGCGCACATCCATGGCTTCAGCCAGTAGTTGAGAGTCTGTTTCGAACTCCACCCTGATCATGCCAAGCTCAGCTGCGGTTGTGATTGCATGAGCCATGGCGGCCACCTCAGCTGCAAAAGCATCTGCCGTGTGCTCCTGTAGTCCCGCTCGCGCATGCACCAGAGAGCCATCCGCGATCCTCGCTGCTATGCCCCAGCCTGAGTGCTGCTGTCCCGGAACGACTGAACCATCCACATTGATTTTATAGACGTCTTCAGTAGGTGGGTGCCACTTGTCTGGCTTCGGGCCGTGGCCCTTGGAGGAGAAGATCTGCACGTACTCGAGGACACTGCTCCTCGTTCTTCTTGCCACTTCCGCCGCTGGGAAAGGTAACTCACCCTCCCTCGCCTTGTTTCTATTCGCCCACCAAAGCCACCAGAATGTGAGAATATGAAGCCTTTTATTTTCATGCAACCCCCAGATGTAATCAATCATTGCATGCACACCCTCAATCTTCTCCAGGTCGCTCCTTTCCTTTTCCAGAGCAAGGTCCCGCCAAACCTCCTTTGCAAGCTTACATTTGATGAAAAGGTGAGCCCCATCCTCCTCCCCTCTGCTGCAAAATAAGCATTTGGTATCTTCGATGGGAATACCCCTCCGTGCAACCGTAGTACGTAGCGCTAGGGATTCATGTTTGAGCCTCCATGTGAACATTTGGATATTCCTAGGACAGGGCAGCTTCCAAATTCTCTTCCAGGAGTCATCCGCTATACTGTGCAGATTTCCAGGGATCGTGGAACTTGCTCCAACACCCCCATCCTTCCGTGTTTTCTCCAGCTGCACATATAGCTTATAAGCACTCTTTACCGAATGAGCTCCTTTAGTATAATACTGCCACGCCATGAAATCTTGGGCACCTTCTCGGAGCGGGATGCGGAGAATGTGTACCACATCATCAGGCCAAAACGTGTCCCGCACCAACTGCTCATCCCATGAGGCTGAGAAAGGATCAATGAGCTCACTAACCCGCTGTAAGAGGCATTGTCCGCGAGGAGTGATCACGGTTCTTGACCAGGACCGGGGAATCCAAGGGTCCGTCCATATGTTGACATCTGCACCGTCTCCGATCCTCCAAATGTAGCCCTCTCGGACTAGTTGGGCTCCATGCAGCAAGCTACGCCAAGCATAGGAAATGCCCGCAGCGGATTGGGCCTCAAGAAGTCGACCATCTGGGTAGTACTTGGCCTTCAAGATCTGTGCACACAGCGAGTATGGGTGTTGTATCAACCTCCAAGCTTGACGGGACAGCATAGCAACATTGAAAGCATGCATATCCCTGAAACCAAGTCCTCCTTGAGCCTTTGGCAACGTCAATTTGTTCCATCCGATCCAGTGTGTCGTGTGTTCCTTATCTTGCTGACTCCACCAGTAGTTTCCAATCAAAGAACTAAGTTCATCACAGAAAGTTTTTGTAAGGTAGAAGCATGACATAGCGAAAGTGGGTATAGCCTGGGCCACTGACGTGACCAGCGTTTCCTTCCCTGTTTTCGCGATGAGCCTCTCTTTCCATCCATAAACCTTCCCCGAGATCGCATTCTTCACAAACGCAAACGCCTTCTTCCTCGATTTTCCTACATGGACTGGCAGGCCGAGATATTTTTCATTCCAGTTCTCACTATGGATCTGCAAAGCATCCTTCACACCTTGTCTTGCAAGTGCACTCGTGTTCGGACTGAACATAACCGCGGACTTCTCCAAATTTATACATTGTCCCGAACAGCTTTCATAGGGGGCGCCCTACTTTAGGTCCACGTACAACGTATCTCCGCGACCAACCAGTCCACAAAGAGATCCCGTCCCCAAAAGCAACAGTAGCCGTCCATCTGTTGAGCCCATTCTGTCCCGGACGTCCAGGCTCGCACCACGTCTCGCGTGCTCACGTGCTGTCAGACGGGACGGGAGACAGCCGCACGAGGGGTACTCGGTGGGGCACGAGGCGCAAATAGAAGTACTTTTCGCTGCGGATCTTATTTCATCTCTTGAGCACATGTGCAGTTAAAGCATTACAGCCGGGACTTTGGCAAATGTGACTCCTCAAAGCAACTCCAACATAGCGACTCAAATCGTGTCCGTTTTTGCCAGTGTTTTATCAGTTTCGATCGGCCGAGTAGACGTGTTTGTTCACTTTTACCTTTGGGTTAGCCGGTGCGTCCAGCGGTAGCCGAAGCATTTTGTGACATATCCGCCCCGACATTTCGTCAAACACGTTACAGGCAGAGGAGCTCGCAGCGGCTGAGCACGGGGAGGAGGCTGACGGCTGCAGTAGCATCGGCCGGGCGCGGGCACGAGACGAGGCCGGTGGGCGAGCTCGAACCCCATGGCACGGCTGGGCGTGGTGAGGCGAGGTCGGGCTAGGCGTGGCGAGGCGAGGTCGGGCTGGGCGCGCGAGCGCCGCGAGGCGGCTGAGCGTGCGAGTTCCCAAGCCATGGCGAGCTCCTCCTACTGCATGGCGGGGCGAGTTCCGCGTGCTGGAGGGAGGCCACGAGCGCGGCCATGGCGAGAGCGGCAACACAACGCGGCAGGGCAAGCGCGGCGGCCAATCCCGACATGGAGAGCGTGGCGGAGCTCTGCGGCATGGCGAGTGCGGCAGTGCAACGCAACATGGCGGGGCGAGAGAGAGGAGAGAGAGAGAAATGGAGTTGCGTGAGTGGATGGAAGGTGGACCATGCAGGACAGAGGCGGATGAAGAGGACACATAAAATGTCCGGTTTATGTACACCTCCGACCCAAATCTGTCGCGAATTTAAGACTAAAATGGGTCTGAGCGGACACAAATCACGGCCAGACAATGGAAATGAGCCCGTGTGTTGGAGTTGCTCTCAAACGCCCACAGATGCGCACTCACGCGTCCGCGGGTAGTGACCGGTTACACCTTAAATTTACTTGTCTGCACTCGGATATCTCATATTTGAAACCTTAAATCCATAAAAAGCATGCAAACAAGGAAACCCTACGTAGATCAATCTAGACTACCCTAATCCCAGTCGGAGATGTCTACTATCTTCATACCCGGCTTTGGGTACATGCGCGACAAACGCAGCTTTGGCTGCTCCGCGTAGACCTCCGCCTCCATCTCCGCGTCGAGTTCGGCTAAAAGTGTGTCGATCGCCGCATGTTCCTACCGGATGAACTGCTGGTGGGCCTCCACATAGGCCTCATCCTGGATGGGCTCCAGCATGGCCTGCTGCTCCGCCATCTCGGCTGCTTGGCGACCGCAAACTCCACCTCTGCATCCTCCATGTTGAAGCCCGGAGCCGGCGCTAGCTCCTCCTCCGGCTGCTCCGCCTCATTCTCCTCCTCATCCGCGGCCTCCATCGAATCCAATTGTTGCTCCTCTTCCTCCTCCTTCTCCTCCTCCGACTCCTCCTCCTGCTGCTCCTCCGGCTCCGGTGAGTACGGAGGCCGGGCGGCGTGTCTCACCCGGATCTCCTGCTTAATCTAAAACCGGGGCTCCAGCGTCAGCATAGCATACATGGTCTTCTTTTGCCGAACCATGGCGAAGCCGGAGGGCGTGGGACAAGCGGTGGAGCGGGACAGAGGTGGATGAGCTCGGGCTGGCGGCGCAGAGAGGGAGGACGTGGATGTGGGTAGGGTTGGGGGATGCCGGCCGACTTAAGTAGCCGGTGGCGAGCCGGAGCGGCGCCAAGCATTGTTCACACCCCCACTGGAGGAGACGTCCGTCAGACCGCCGGGTTTTTAGGCGATTCCGTGTGGGAACCCATTGTCAGTCCGACGTGGCAGACGCGCCGGGCGCCCCCATATCCGTCCTACATTTGGGCTGGATATGAGGGGTGCCGGTAAATCTGCGCGGTTGAGGCCTGTTTGAGGAGTCCCGCTTTTTATTATCGGTCATTGACCGGGCCATCTTCCTTGACGTTTGAGGCGGATTTGGGACGCCCGACTGTAGATGCTCTTACAGACTGGATCACGTCTCATACTCATGCTCTAAAAATACTAAGGCCAACTCTAACGTGGTGCAGCAAAACACATTTAAATGTCTGAACCTGTGGTCAAAATGTTTGAAATCCCACAAACTAAAGCGAAGATGGAGAGGTTTGCGGGGGTATGACCTCTAGCGTGCGACAACCTCGGCCCACCCAAAAACCTTACCCGAAGCTTTGATTTTCTCACTTTAACCCCCCTCTATGTTTACGTAGCTTGAGACCAACGCCGTTGTTGTACCACACCCACTCGGCCGCCAAGGCCTTGCTAGACCTGCGCCACTCCACGTGGACGCCAAATCGGATTTGCCTACACCTTCCTTCCACCCTTGATCCAGCCGCCGCCCACATACCCTCCGCCCCTGCACATTGTCATCCATGGTGGACTCCGCGCCCGACAAGTGTTTGGGCAAATGCCGTAGCCAAATTTATTGTCGTTTTTGTTGTTTACTTTGAAGCAAACATGATGGATTCTGACGAGAAGTATTTGTACATCGAGTACATTGATAGATCATGATGGTCTGCAAGTGCACAGGGCTATATAGCAATTTCGTGTTATGTAAGGTTTGTCGATCCCACATGGAGCGAATAGGATGGCACCACAATCCCCGCAGCTGCGTTGTCACTTAATACAACCACACTCACACCTAAACCGGAGTTTGGAAATAGCTCAGTTAAGTAGATTGCTGGGGAACGAAAAATAAATACTAAACTAAGCAGAGAAAATAAACTAAGAGAAGTATGTGATGTTTTAGATGAGATTGTTGGCATCTAGGTACGGCCTCGTTCAGGACGGGCGCGGAATGGAGATCGGTTTTACGACTATGTCACATTGTGACTAAGTCAGTACCTACATTATAGGATATGGTGGTCTACTTTTGAGTTATCTCGCTCATATAATTTTATCCCTCAAGATGCGCTATGTTGAGATAACTCAATCATCCTACTTCTTGTCCCATACCTGCGCGGTCAACTTAAATATATTAAGATCCTTGTGGTCTCGAGGACCGGATGAAGGCATTAGGTTCTATGGACACTGTGCTCCTAGAATAATTATGTCCCCCTTAAGATATCTGCACATGTCACGTCACAGGTCTGTCGATTTACACAATCTCCTGTATACTTCATGTGTGGCCTGGGAAGTTGGGTGTCTCCAACTAAGGCAATGGATAGGACATTTCCCATCACTAAATTATCGAAGGTAAATAAGCAACACGCATAATTAGACAACACATAACAAATAACCACCTACTAACCGACTGACCCGTAGCCAACAATTACTCAAATAGCATCACATAAAAGGTGGTTCAAGAGTTGTTATAACCCATTACGGAGACCGTGATGGAGGAGGAAGAAGGGATGGTGATGGTGGTGATGATGTGGTGGCGCGGCGGCTCCCTTCCGGTCTCCTCCAAGATTGCAACAATGGTGTTTCTAATGTAGATGGTGGCTGGACGTGAATGGAGGGTATAACATCTGCACATGGCCATCCGAAGGATATCTTGCTTCTTTTTTTATGTACACAGTTATAGTCGGGGGATAAGATGACTCACATTTTCTCCACTTGGCGCCATGATATTTATGATAACAACAATTATAGGATGCTAAAACTAACTTAGAATGACGAGCTAGCTTGTGCAAACAACGCCCTCTGGGCTTATGGATAAGACTAGAGTAGAGGATCAAGATGTAAGATACAAAGATACCATTTCTGACGTGGATTTCAGATTCAGCCCAGTGTGTGCCCACAGCACACGGGGTCCTAAGTCCTAACCTGCGGAGGCCGACTAGGTAACTAACTATAGCTGCCGAGGCTCGTGTCAGTGGGGGAGAAGATGCAGGTGGGCGCGTCGGCGTCAGCCATCTCTCTTGGGAGTTTTTATGATAGGCATGGTCATTTTTTTTAGTAATCCAGTTCGACCTTTGGAGTTTCCAGAGGACAAAGAAGGAAAGCGATAAACGCAGCGAGAGATATTTATATTTTGGCCGCATTTTATCCATGTAGAGCCCTGGAGTTTCCAACTGGCGAAACATGGAGTGAACGAGGACCCTTTCGCCATCGTGACGATAGAACGTTGACGCACGGCCCGACAAATGGCATCACTAACAAGACCATGTACTAGCTAACAACGATGGCTTAACACAAGTACTAATAGCTAGAGAGAGTGGTATAAACTACTACGTACGTACGTATAAGAACTACAGGTAAGTGTAAATTTGTGTACTACGACACTGACAGTATGTGGCCAAGCATGCATGGGATCTCAACCCGCTAGCTACTGATAGGAGCAGAGCGCGCAGTGTGTGGTGTGTCTGGCCGTTGAGTTGATGATGGGATCGGCACGTAAAGAGGGGCCGGCCAGATCTGCTGCCACGGCATTATCTGCTGCGCAGTGCAGAACAGCAGACTGCAGAGGCAAACCCATGCTCAGGTCCGTACGGGGGACTCACGCTTGCCTCAGTGCGCATCCTGCTGGAATTTTGTCTATTTTTAAGCCTAGCCCAATAGCAGTTTCAGAAATTCCTAATAAATTCTAAAGGCACACACAGCTCATTTGTGCAAGGCAAGAGGAGGAATAAAAGTTTAGTCCCATATTGCTAGTTTAGAGGGAGTTGGACCTCTTTATAAGGGAGGCTCTTTCTTCACATGTATGAGGATGAGAACAAGTGGGACATCCACGCGCGCTCCTCCTCCGCCGCCCGCCTTGCCGTGGGGTTGCGGGAGAGGGGTGATAAGGTTTTGGGGAGCGCTCCGACGACTTCTTCCCCGACGTCGACTACCTCAGCAACGACATGGCTGGAGAGGATGTCGACCCCAAGTCCAGTGCTTCTGCTGCTGTCCCATACATGTTTTTCTCTTTCTATTAGATGTCATGACACAGTTCTTTGCTCTAGTTTCTGCCCTACATATGATAGGTTCTACTTTATATATGCAACTTTACCTAGTGTCTGTTCTATATGTGTTTAGTTCAAGTTCATATATGCAGATGCTATTTACCTTCACTCTGTTAGATTGCATGACTTACTTTATCTCTGCTATATTAGTCATGCTTTATCTAGTATTTCTGTTAATAAAATCATTTGGTAAATTGCTCATATTTCCAACAATCCAAAAACCTTATTATAGGCAATTTACCCCGAGTGGTTTTGCTGCTTCCATGAGACCTCCTATGTTTGAGGGTATCCACTGTAAGAGGTGGCGCGTGAAAGCAGTCTTATGGTTTCAAACCATGAGTTGCTACGACACCAGTCTTGGCAAACCTGAAGGGGAGCTTGATGCTCAACAGACACAAGCCTTTCAGAAAATGGATACTCTGTTTAAGGCTGCTCTCTTGAGTGTTCTTGATGAGAACATAGTTGATGCTTATGCGTCAATTGATAATGGAAAAGATATGTGGGATGCACTCGAGGCCAAGTTTGGGGTCTCGGATGCTGGCACTGAGATGTACATCATGGAGCAATTCTATGATTACAGGATGACTGAAGAGCGCTCCGTGGTTGAGCAAGCTCATGAGATACAGTCATTTGCTAGAGAACTTGAGCACTTCAGTTGTATGCTACCGGACAAGTTTGTTGCCGGAGGTATCATCACTAAGCTTCCTCCTTCGTGGAGGAACTTTGCTACCTTGCTGAAGCATAAGAGGCAGGAGTTTTCCGTCCTGGATCTCATTGGCACTCTTGATGTGGAAGAAAACTCGAGGTATTGAGGGAGGATCTAGTGCCAATGTGGTACAAAAGCAGAACTTCCAGCCCCACAAGTTCAAGAACAAGGGCAAGTTTGATGGTAAAGCAAAGTTTGATGGGAAGAACAAGGCTGTCCAGCACAAGAACTTCAAGAAGAAGAATGACAAGAAGAAAGGTGTCTGTCATGTGTGTGGGGATCCTGATCATTGGGCACCTAGTTGCCCTAATCGCTATGACAAGCGTCATCCTGGGAAAGGCGGCAAGACCGCTAATGTTGTCATTGGAGACACTGACATGAAGGATGCTGGGTATGGTATATTTCCCACTATTCTTTCAGTATGTCATTCTCCTGATTGGTTGATTGACACGGGTGCTAATGTGCATGTATACGGTGATATTTCCATGTTTTCGTCTTATCAGACCACAGGGACTTCAACCGTGCTGATGGGCAACGGTTCAAGTGCTTCTGTTCGTGGTGTTGGCACGGTCGATCTGAAGTTTACTTCGGGAAAGATCGTGCGGCTGAAGAACATGCATTATGTCCCCTCCGTCAATAAAAATCTTGTTAGCGGATCTCTTCTGTGTAGAGATGGCTACAAGCTTGTCTTTGAGTCGAATAAATTTTTAATATCCAAGTATGGAACCTTCGTTGGTAAAGGCTATGAGTCAGGAGGCCTATTTCGTCTATCCTTATCAGACGTTTGCAATAAAGTTGTTAATCATATTTGCAACAATAGTGAATCAAATGTGTGGCATTCACGTCTTTGTCATGTTAACTTTGGTTGCATGTCGCGACTAGCGAAGTTGAACTTAATCCCTAGTTTCACCACTGTCAAGGGATCTAATGTCAAGTTTGTGTGCAAGCTAAGCAACCTCGTAAGTCTCACACGACTGCGGAAACGAGAAATCTTGCACCACTAGAGCACATGCATTCAGATCTATGTGAAATGAATGGTGTTTTGACAAAAGGTGGAAAGAAATATTTCATGACGTTAATTGACGACTCCACTAGATACTGCCATGTGTATCTTCCAAAATCTAAGGATGAGGCTTTGGACTTTTTTAAGATCTATAAAGCTGAAGTGGAAAACCAACTTGATCGAAAAATCAAGAGGCTTAGGTCCGACCGTGGTGGAGAGTATTTTTCCAATGAATTTGATGCTTTTTGTGCGGAACAAGGTATAATCCATGAGAGGACGCCTCCCTACTCACCTCAGTCAAATGGGGTGGCCGAAAGAAAGAACCGTAATCTAACTGATTTGGTTAACGCCATGTTAGACACATCGGGTCTCTCCAAGGCATGGTGGGGGGAGGCGATATTGACAGCATGTCATGTCCTAAACCGAGTTCCCACAAAGAACAAAGAGATAACTCCATTCAAGGAATGGGAGAAGAAAAGGTTAAAACTCTCTTATCTACGAACATGGGGTTGTTTGGCGAAAGTCAATGTTCCAATTCCAAAGAAGCGGAAGCTTGGACCAAAGACTGTGGATTGTGTTTTCTTGGGATATGCTTTTCATAGCATTGGCTATAGATTCTTGGTTGTAAAATCTGAGGTACCTGACATGCATGTCGGTACCATCATGGAGTCGAATGATGCAAATTTCTTTGAAGATATCTTTCCCATGAAGGATATGGCTACCTCATCTAATCAGGAGATGCCTAGTTCATCGAATCAGGAACCAGTTACAATTACCGAACCTGCAATTTCGATGGAACAATTTGAAAGTCCTGTGGAGGAGAACAATGAAGTTCCTACTAGGAGCAAGAGACAGAGGACTACAAAGTCCTTTGGTGATGATTTTCTTGTGTATCTCATAGATGACACTCCCAGTTCTATTTCAGAAGCCTATGCATCTGAAGATACTGACTACTGGAAGGAAGCGGTTCGTAGCAAGATGGATTCCATCTTGGCGAATGAAACTTGGGAGATAACTGATCGTCCTTATGGGTGCAAACCTATAGGATGCAAATGGGTATTCAAGAAGAAGCTTAGGCCTGATGGTACTATTGAAAAGTACAAGGCTCGGCTCGTGGCTAAGGGTTATACCCAAAAGGAAGGTGAAGACTTCTTTGATACTTACTCACCTGTGGCTCGACTGACCACTATTCGAGTTCTACTTTCACTAGCTGCCTCACATGGTCTTCTCGTTCATCAAATGGATGTTAAGACTGCTTTCCTAAATGGAGAGTTGGACGAGGAAATTTATATGAAACAACCAGATGGGTTTGTAATAGATGGTCAGGAAGGGAAAGTGTGCAAGTTGCTGAAGTCTTTGTATGGACTCAAGCAAGCACCCAAACAGTGGCATGAGAAGTTTGAAAGAACTTTAACAGCTGCAGGCTTTGTTGTGAACGAAGCTGACAAATGTGTGTACTATCGCCATGGTGGGGGTGAGGGAGTTATCCTTTGCTTGTATGTTGACGACATACTAATTTTCGGAACAAATCTGAATGTCATTAAGGAGGTCAAGGACTTTCTATCTCGCTATTTTGAGATGAAGGATTTAGGAGTGGCTGATGTCATTCTGAACATCAAGTTGTTGAGAGAAGGTGATGGTGGGATTACATTGCTTCAATCTCACTATGTGGAAAAGATCTTGAGTCGCTTTGGTTATAGTGACTGCAGGCCCTCTCCAGCACCATATGATGCGAGTGTGTTAGTTCGAAAGAATCGAAGAATTGCTAGAGATCAATTGAAATATTCTTAGATTATTGGCTCGCTTATGTACTTAGCCAGTGCTACAAGACCTGACATCTCTTTTGCTGTTAGCAAACTGAGTCGGTTTGTCTCAAAATCAGGAGATGTGCATTGGAAAGCTCTAGAGAGAGTTTTGCGTTATTTGAAAGGCACTGCGAATTATGGAATTCACTACACTGGGCACCTGTTGGGGATATAACTACTGGTGTAACCCGCCCAGGAGGGGCCGGGTTACGCTATAGCAATTCATTATATGAAGCCCAATATCAAGCTTGAAGATGGCGGTTCAATAAAGGGCCTAAAGCCCGTAGGCGACTTAAGGCCCGTAGTGATAAACCGCCGTAATGGCGTGACTTGTGTTGTAAGGCAAGATTAACTAGTTACCGAGCCGGATACTGTTTATAAGCCGGCCGGGACTCTGTAGGCCGCGAGGCGTCAACCCGTGTATATAAGGGGATGACCCGCCGGCGGCTTAAGAGAGATAACATCAAATCGGTAGCCAGGCATAGCGGATTCGCTCCCTGGTCATCGAAACCCTAGTAATTCCACCTCAACTGGAGTAGGCTTTTACCTTCACCGTAAGGGGCCGAACCAGTATAACCCTCGTGTCCTTTGTCCCGCTTTAACCCCTTTAAGCTTCCTAGTTGCAATGGCTCCACGGCTAAGTCCTTTCACAAGGGCATCTGCCGTGACTATTCCACGACAGTTGGCGCCCACCGTGGGGCCAGCACACGGTGGAGTTGAGTTCTTGAAGGGCAGCTTCGAAGGGCTCAAGGGATACGCTGTGGGCCGGATGACCAAGAGTCGTCGTGGCAAGCTCTACATCAACGACGCAGGCTGGGGCCCCGACGCCGGCTCAATCGAGTACGGGTACCGGGTCCCCTTCGGCGGAATCCACATTTTCATTAGCAAGATCGGCGAGCCGGGCCCTGAGCCGGACATCTGCACCGACCTCATCGAGACGGCTCAGCGTGCGAGACCCGCCCGGACCCTGCCCGCCTTGAAGCGTGCTTTCGTGGGATGCATCCATGGAGGACTCTCTGAAGGATCTAGATCTAGCGATGAGACGGCCATCTGCTCTGATGATGAATCATCCACAGGTGAGACGGACTCGTTGTATCGACTTCGAGACGGCAGGCTCGGGGGTTGTTCCGATGGCGACAGTATTCCGGACCCTTTTGAGCCGCCAAGCCGGGTTGGAATCTTCATGGCTGGCACGCAACCTGTTCAAAACTCCGCCGCTGGGGCAGGA
The DNA here is from genome assembly GCF_018294505.1 of Triticum aestivum. NCBI lineage: Eukaryota > Viridiplantae > Streptophyta > Magnoliopsida > Poales > Poaceae > Triticum > Triticum aestivum. Next base: position 176,641,052 of record NC_057814.1, read on the forward strand.
GGCCCTGTGCACTCGCCGGCTCAGGTGCTGATGGATCTCACGGATAAGATGACTGCCCTGCTAACCGCCACGGTCATCCCAGCGGATCAAGCTCAACATGATGCGGAGGTGGCATAGTTAAATCTGGACATAGCACGAGCCAAGGAAGATCTGGCAACGGAAGGAATCAGGATGGCTGCAGAACGGGCGGCTCTGGATGCCCAGCCTCAACTGATTCAGGCGCAGTCTTTCCGGCTCACGATGGATCAGAACGCATCCAATGAGGTCATGAGAAGGAGGCATCAGAAGGCTCAATCTCGGCTCCCTCCGGTTTATGATCCTCGAAACCTCTTCAACACGCGCGGTGCAGGGCCCAGTAACCCGCCGGAAATCACGGCACCCGGGGCTGGAACGCCGGTTCAGCCGCAAGTGATGGGGCCTCCCCGTGTGAATACTACCCCACCTCAATACGTGCCAATACCACCGGGTCATTATTCCAATCCGTTGGAAAACATGATCGCTGCAGCGGCACGACTGGCGGCTCTCCCAGTCGAGGGTGACTCTCCAACGGCGGTCGAAACCCACAGGGTCAGAGAACTTCTTCAGACGGCTTTGGCACAACAGGAGGCATATTCATATAGCCGGGACAGGATTCATTCAACCCCTCGTCCAAGCCGGAGCCCAAGTTATAGCAGACACATGGTTTCAGCGGCCGGCTCAAGCAACGTCCGGTGTCGTGACTTGCCAGCTGGCCATGGCCCGGCGCATAATGGAGCCTTTAACGCGGTAGACCAAGACAGAGCACGTCAAGAGGCGGAGCAGGCGGCTCAGCTGACAGCTTACCAACCCTTCCCGGTTTATCCGACAGCTTCTATCGAGGCAGGCATAGCTACGAGGACCGGAGGTGTCCCTTGTCCGGTGCCGGCTCTCCGTAACGAACGTCTGCCCAAGGATTTCAAAGGACCTAGGAAGGTACCTAATTACACGGCTGATTTATAGCCCGGAGCATGGATTGAAAGCTACGAGATGGCTATGGAGTTGCTGGAGGTCAGCGAAGCGGCAATGGCCAAATACTTCACCATGATGTTGGATGGGACTGCCCGCACTTGGTTGAAGGGACTGCCACCTAATTCCATCGGGTCATGGGCAGAGCTGAAAGCCCGGTTCATCCAAAACTTCAAAGATACATGTAGGCAATCTATGTCAATTGTGGATTTGACTAACTGCAAGCAGCAAGAAGGCGAGTCTACAACCCATTGGGTACGCCGGGTCAAGGAAATAATACATTCGTCTGATAAGATGGATGCCGGCTCTGCGGTCTTAATGTTGGAGCAAAATTGTCGTTTTGCGCCCCTGAAGATGAAGCTTGGGCGGCTCAAGCGCGATTGCAACGATATGGGTACGCTGATGGCGGCTCTGGTCAAGTACGCCGACTCTGATAGTACCAAGGATCCCGCGTCTGATGAGGAAAAGACAGGGAAGGGAAAGAAGAATGGCAACGGCAAGGGCCCTCAGCATAACCCGACGAGTAAGGGAGTGTTGGAAATATGCCCTAGAGGCAATAATAAATGGTTATTATTATATTTCTTTGTTCATGGTAATTGTCTATTGTTCATGCTATAATTGTGTTATCCGGAAATCGTAATGCATGTGTGAATACATAGACCACAACGTGTCCCTAGTAAGCCTCTAGTTGACTAGCTCGTTGATCAACAGATAGTCATGGTTTCCTGACTATGGACATTGGATGTCATTGATAACGGGATCACATCATTAGGAGAATGATGTGATGGACAAGACCCAATCCTAAGCATAGCTCAAAGATCGTGTAGTTCGTTTGCTAGAGCTTTTCCAATGTGAAGTATCTTTCCTTAGACCATGAGATCGTGCAACTCCCGGATACCGTAGGAGTACTTTGGGTGTGCCAAACGTCACAACGTAACTGGGTGACTATAAAGGTACACTACGGGTATCTCCGAAAGTGTCTGTTGGGTTGGCACGGATCGAGACTGGGATTTGTCACTCCGTATGACGGAGAGGTATCTCTGGGCCCACTCGGTAATGCATCATCATAATGAGCTCAATGTGACTAAGGAGTTAGTCACGGGATCATGCATTGCGGTACGAGTAAAGAGACTTGCCGGTAACGAGATTGAACAAGGTATTGGGATACCGACGATCGAATCTCGGGCAAGTAACATACCGATTGACAAAGGGAATTGTATACGGGATTGATTGAATCCTCGACATCGTGGTTCATCCGATGAGATCATCGTGGAACATGTGGGAGCCAACATGGGTATCCAGATCCCGCTGTTGGTTATTGACCGGAGAGGCGTCTCGGTCATGTCTGCATGTCTCCCGAACCCGTAGGGTCTACACACTTAAGGTTCGGTGACGCTAGGGTTGTAGAGATATGAGTATGCGGAAACCCGAAAGTTGTTCGGAGTCCCGGATGAGATCCCAGACATCACGAGGAGTTCCGGAATGGTCCGGAGGTGAAGAATTATATATAGGAAGTCATGTTTCGGCCACCGGGAAAGTTTCGGGGGTTATCGGTATTGTACCGGGACCACCGGAAGGGTCCCGGGGGTCCACCGGGTGGGGCCACCTATCCCGGAGGTCCCCATGGGCTGAAGTGGGAAGGGAACCAGCCCTTAGTGGGCTGGGGCGCCCCCCATGGGCCTTCCCCCTGCGCCTAGGGTTGGAAACCCTAGGGTGGGGGGGGGGCGCCCCACTTGCCTTGGGGGGCAAGTCTCCCCCTGGCCGCCGCCCCCCCATGCAGATGGGTCTTGGCCGGCGCCCCCCTCCCAGGGGGCCTATATAAAGGGGGGGAGGGAGGGCAGCAGTACTACAGCCTTTGGCGCCTCCCTCCTCCCCTTGCAACACCTCTCCCTCTCGCAGAAGCTCGGCGAAGCCCTGGCGAGATCCTGGTACATCCACCACCACGCCGTCGTGCTGCTGGATCTCCATCAACCTCTCCTTCCCCCTTGCTGGATCAAGAAGGAGGAGACATCGCTGCTCCGTACGTGTGTTGAACGCGGAGGTGCCGTCCGTTCGGCACTCGGTCATCGGTGATTTGGATCACGGCGAGTACGACTCCATCAACCTCGTTCATTGGAACGCTTCCGCTCGCGATCTACAAGGGTATGTAGATGCACTCATTTCCCCTCGTTGCTAGTATACTCCATAGATGGATCTTGGTGAGCGTAGGAAAATTTTAAAATTCTGCTACGATCCCCAACAGTGGCATCATGAGCCAGGCCTATGCGTAGTTACTATGCACGAGTAGAACACAAAGCAGTTGTGGGCGTAGATGTTGCCAATTCTTCTTGCCGCTACTAGTCTTATCTTGTTTCGGCGGTATTGTGGGATGAAGCGGCCCGGACCGACCTTACACGTACGCTTACGTGAGACAGGTTCCACCGACTGACATGCACTAGTTGCATAAGGTGGCTAGCGGGTGTCTGTCTCTCCCACTTTAGTCGGAACGGATTCGATGAAAAGGGTCCTTATGAAGGGTAAATAGAAATTGGCATATCACGTTGTGGTTTTACGTAGGTAAGAAACGTTCTTGCTAGAAACCTATACAAGCCACGTAAAAACTTGCAACAACAATTAGAGGACGTCTAACTTGTTTTTGCAGCATGTGCTATGTGATGTGATATGGCCAGAAGATGTGATGAATGATATATTTGATGTATGAGATTGATCATATTCTTGTAATAGGAATCACGACTTGCATGTCGATGAGTATGACAACCGGCAGGAGCCATAGGAGTTGTCTTTATTATTTTGTATGACCTGCGTGTCATTGAATAACGCCATGTAAATTACTTTACTTTATTGCTAAACACGTTAGCCATAGAAGTAGAAGTAATCGTTGGCGTGACAACTTCATGAAGACACAATGATGGATATCATGGTGTCATGCCGGTGACGAAGATGATCATGGTGCCCCGAAGATGGAGATCAAAGGAGCAAAATGATATTGGCCATATCATGTCACTATTTGATTGCATGTGATGTTTATCATGTTTTGCATCTTATTTGCTTAGAACGACGGTAGTAAGTAAGATGATCCCTTATGATAATTTCAAGAAAGTGTTCCCCCTAACTGTGCACCGTTGCGAAGGTTCGTTGTTTCGAAGCACCACGTGATGATCGGGTGTGATAGATTCTAACGTTCGCATACAACGGGTGTTGACGAGCCTAGCATGTACAGACATGGCCTCGGGACACACGCAATACACTTAGGTTGACTTGACGAGCCTAGCATGTACAGACATGGCCTCGGAACACGGAGGACCGAAAGGTCGAGCATGAGTCGTATAGAAGATACGATCAACATGGAGATGTTCACCGATCTTGACTAGTCCGTCTCACGTGATGATCGGACACGGCCTAGTTAACTCGGATCATGTTTCACTTAGATGACTAGAGGGATGTCTATCTGAGTGGGAGTTCATTGAATAATTTGATTATATGAACTTAATTATCATGAACTTAGTCTAAAATCTTTACAATATGTCTTGTAGATCAAATGGCCCACGTTGTCCTCAACTTCAACGCGTTCCTAGAGAAAACCAAGCTGAAAGATGATGGCAGCAACTATACGGACTGGGTCCGGAACCTGAGGATCATCCTCATAGCTGCCAAGAAAGATTATGTCTTAGAAGCACCGCTAGGTGAAGCACCCATCCCAGAGAACCAAGACGTTATGAACGCTTGGCAATCACGTGCTGATGATTACTCCCTCGTTCAGTGCGGCATGCTTTACAGCTTAGAACCGGGGCTCCAAAAGCGTTTTGAGAAGCATGGAGCATATGAGATGTTCGAAGAGCTGAAAATGGTTTTCCAAGCTCATGCCCGGGTCGAGAGATATGAAGTCTCCGACAAGTTCTTCAGCTGTAAAATGGAGGAAAATAGTTCTGTTAGTGAGCACATACTCAGAATGTCTGGGTTACACAACCGCTTGTCTCAGCTGGGAGTTAATCTCCCGGATGACGCGGTCATTGACAGAATCCTTCAGTCGCTTCCACCAAGCTACAAGAGCTTTGTGATGAACTTCAATATGCAGGGGATGGAAAAGACCATTCCCGAGGTATATTCAATGCTGAAATCAGCGGAGGTGGAGATCAGAAAAGAACATCAAGTGTTGATGGTGAATAAAACCACTAAGTTCAAGAAGGGAAAGGGTAAGAAGAACTTCAAGAAGGACGGCAAGGGAGTTGCCGCGCCCGGTAAGCCAGTTGCCGGGAAGAAGCCAAGAATGGACCCAAGCCTGAGACTGAGTGCTTTTATTGCAAGGGAAGTGGTCACTGGAAGCGGAACTGCCCCAAATACTTAGCGGACAAGAAGGCCGGCAACACCAAAGGTATATGTGATATACATGTAATTGATGTGTACCTTACCAGTACTCGTAGTAGCTCCTGGGTATTTGATACCGGTGCGGTTGCTCATATTTGTAACTCAAAACAGGAACTGCGGAATAAACGGAGACTGGCAAAGGACGAGGTGACGATGCGCGTCGGGAATGGTTCCAAGGTCGATGTGATCGCCGTCGGCACGCTACCTCTGCATCTACCTACGGGATTAGTTTTAAACCTCAATAATTGTTATTTAGTGCCAGCTTTGAGCATGAACATTGTATCTGGATCTCGTTTAATTCGAGATGGCTACTCATTTAAATCCGAGAATAATGGTTGTTCTATTTATATGAGAGATATGTTTTATGGTCATGCCCCGCTGGTCAATGGTTTATTCTTGATGAATCTCGAACGTGATGTTACACATATTCATAGTGTGAATACCAAAAGATGTAAAGTTGATAACGATAGTCCCACATACTTGTGGCACTGCCGCCTTGGTCACATTGGTGTCAAGCGCATGAAGAAGCTCCATGCAGATGGACTTTTGGAGTCTCTTGATTACGAATCATTTGACACGTGCGAACCATGCCTCATGGGTAAGATGACCAAGACTCCGTTCTCCGGAACAATGGAGCGAGCAACCAACTTATTGGAAATCATACATACCGATGTGTGCGGTCCAATGAGTGTTGAGGCTCGCGGAGGATATCGTTATGTTCTCACTCTCACTGATGACTTAAGTAGATATGGGTATGTCTACCTAATGAAACACAAGTCTGAAACCTTTGAAAAGTTCAAGGAATTTCAGAGTGAGGTTGAGAATCAACGTGACAGGAAAATAAAATTCTTACGATCAGATCGTGGTGGAGAATATTTAAGTCACGAATTTGGTGCGCACTTAAGGAAATGTGGAATCGTTTCACAACTCACGCCGCCTGGAACACCTCAGCGAAACGGTGTGTCCGAACGTCGTAATCGCACTCTATTGGATATGGTGCGATCTATGATGTCTCTTACCGATTTACCGCTCTCATTTTGGGGCTATGCTTTAGAGACTGCCGCATTCACTTTAAATAGGGCTCCGTCGAAATCCGTTGAGACGACACCGTATGAATTATGGTTTGGGAAGAAACCTAAGCTGTCGTTTCTAAAAGTTTGGGGATGCGATGCTTATGTCAAGAAACTTCAACCTGAAAAGCTCGAACCCAAGTCGGAGAAATGCGTCTTCATAGGATACCCTAAGGAAACTATTGGGTATACCTTCTACCTCAGATCCGAAGGCAAGATCTTCGTTGCCAAGAACGGGTCCTTTCTGGAGAAAGAGTTTCTCTCGAAAGAATTGAGTGGGAGGAAAGTGGAACTTGATGAGGTGATAGTCACCCCTTCCGAACCGGAAAGTAGCGCAGCGCGGGAAGATGTTCCTGTGGTGCCTACACCGACTGGGGAGGAAGTTAATGATGATGATCATGAAGCTTCGGATCAAGTTACTGCTGAACTTCGTAGGTCCACAAGGACACGTTCCGCACCAGAGTGGTACGGCAACCCTGTCCTGGAAATCATGTTGTTAGACAACGGTGAACCTTCGAACTATGAAGAAGCGATGGCGGGCCCGGATTCCGACAAATGGCTAGAAGCCATGAAATCCGAGATAGGATCCATGTATGAAAACGAAGTATGGACTTTGACTGACTTGCCCGATGATCGGCGAGCCATAGAAAATAAATGGATCTTTAAGAAGAAGACAGACGCGGATGGTAATGTGACCATCTATAAGGCTCGACTTGTCGCTAAGGGTTATCGACAAGTTCAAGGGGTTGACTACGATGAGACTTTCTCACCCGTAGCGAAGCTGAAGTCCGTCCGAATCATGTTAGCAATTGCCGCATACTATGATTATGAGATATGGCAGATGGACGTCAAAACGGCATTCCTTAACGGCTTCCTTAAGGAAGAATTGTATATGATGCAGCCGGAAGGTTTTGTCGATCCTAAGAATGCTAACAAAGTATGCAAGCTCCAGCGCTCAATCTATGGGCTGGTGCAAGCATCTCGGAGTTGGAACATTCGCTTTGATGAGATGATCAAAGCGTTTGGGTTTACACAGACTTATGGAGAAGCCTGTGTTTACAAGAAAGTGAGTGGGAGCTCTGTAGCATTTCTCTTATTATATGTGGATGACATACTATTGATGGGAAATGATATAGAATTCTTGGAAAGTATAAAGGCCTATTTGAATAAGTGTTTTTCAATGAAGGACCTTGGAGAAGCTGCTTATATATTAGGCATCAAGATCTATAGAGATAGATCAAGACGCCTCATTGGTCTTTCACAGAGTACGTACCTTGACAAGATATTGAAGAAGTTCAATATGGATCAGTCCAAGAAGGGGTTCTTGCCTGTATTGCAAGGTGTGCAATTGAGCACGGCTCAATGCCCGACCACGGCAGAAGATAGAGAAAAGATGAGTGTCATCCCCTATGCCTCGGCCATAGGGTCTATTATGTATGCCATGCTGTGTACCAGACCTGATGTAAACCTTGCCGTAAGTTTGGTAGGAAGGTACCAAAGTAATCCCGGCATGGAACACTGGACAGCGGTCAAGAATATCCTGAAGTACCTGAAGAGGACTAAGGATATGTTTCTCGTTTATGGAGGTGACGAAGAGCTCGTCGTAAAGGGTTACGTCGACGCTAGCTTCGACACAGATCTGGATGACTCGAAGTCACAAACCGGATACGTGTATATTTTGAATGGAGGAGCAGTAAGCTGGTGCAGTTGCAAGCAAAGCGTCGTGGCGGGATCTACATGTGAAGCGGAGTACATGGCAGCCTCGGAGGCAGCACAGGAAGCAGTCTGGATGAAGGAGTTCATTACCGACCTAGGGGTGATTCCCAATGCGTCGGGCCCGATGACTCTCTTCTGTGACAACACTGGAGCTATTGCCCTTGCGAAGGAGCCCAGGTTTCACAGGAAGACCAGGCATATCAAGCGTCGCTTCAACTCCATTCGTGAAAGTGTTCAAAATGGAGACATAGATATTTGTAAAGTACATACGGACCTGAATGTAGCAGATCCGTTGACTAAACCTCTCCCTAGAGCAAAACATGATCAACACCAGGACGCAATGGGTGTTCGATTCATCACAATGTAACTAGATTATTGACTCTAGTGCAAGTGGGAGACTGTTGGAAATATGCCCTAGAGGCAATAATAAATGGTTATTATTATATTTCTTTGTTCATGGTAATTGTCTATTGTTCATGCTATAATTGTGTTATCCGGAAATCGTAATGCATGTGTGAATACATAGACCACAACGTGTCCCTAGTAAGCCTCTAGTTGACTAGCTCGTTGATCAACAGATAGTCATGGTTTCCTGACTATGGACATTGGATGTCATTGATAACGGGATCACATCATTAGGAGAATGATGTGATGGACAAGACCCAATCCTAAGCATAGCTCAAAGATCGTGTAGTTCGTTTGCTAGAGCTTTTCCAATGTCAAGTATCTTCTCCTTAGACCATGAGATCGTGCAACTCCCGGATACCGTAGGAGTACTTTGGGTGTGCCAAACGTCACAACGTAACTGGGTGACTATAAAGGTACACTACGGGTATCTCCGAAAGTGTCTGTTGGGTTGGCACGGATCGAGACTGGGATTTGTCACTCCGTATGACGGAGAGGTATCTCTGGGCCCACTCGGTAATGCATCATCATAATGAGCTCAATGTGACTAAGGAGTTAGTCACGGGATCATGCATTGCGGTACGAGTAAAGAGACTTGCCGGTAACGAGATTGAACAAGGTATTGGGATACCGACGATCGAATCTCGGGCAAGTAACATACCGATTGACAAAGGGAATTGTATACTGGATTGATTGAATCCTCGACATCGTGGTTCATCCGATGAGATCATCGTAGAACATGTGGGAGCCAACATGGGTATCCAGATCCCGCTGTTGGTTATTGACCGGAGAGGCGTCTCGGTCATGTCTGCATGTCTCCCGAACCCGTAGGGTCTACACACTTAAGGTTCGGTGACGCTAGGGTTGTAGAGATATGAGTATGCGGAAACCAGAAAGTTATTCGGAGTCCCGGATGAGATCCCAGACATCACGAGGAGTTCCGGAATGGTCCGGAGGTGAAGAATTATATATAGGAAGTCATGTTTCGGCCACCGGGAAAGTTCGGGGGTTATCGGTATTGTACCGGGACCACCGGAAGGGTCCCGGGGGTCCACCGGGTGGGGCCACCTATCCCGGAGGTCCCCATGGGCTGAAGTGGGAAGGGAACCAGCCCTTAGTGGGCTGGGGCGCCCCCCATGGGCCTTCCCCCTGCGCCTAGGGTTGGAAACCCTAGGGTGGGGGGGGCGCCCCACTTGCCTTGGGGGGCAAGTCTCCCCCTGGCCGCCGCCGCCCCCCCATGCAGATGGGTCTTGGCCGGCGCCCCCCTCCCAGGGGGGCCTATATAAAGGGGGGAGGGAGGGCAGCAGTACTACAGCCTTTGGCGCCTCCCTCCTCCCCTTGCAACACCTCTCCCTCTCGCAGAAGCTCGGCGAAGCCCTGGCGAGATCCTGGTACATCCACCACCACGCCGTCGTGCTGCTGGATCTCCATCAACCTCTCCTTCCCCCTTGCTGGATCAAGAAGGAGGAGACGTCGCTGCTCCGTACGTGTGTTGAACGCGGAGGTGCCGTCCGTTCGGCACTCGATCATCGGTGATTTGGATCACGGCGAGTACGACTCCATCAACCTCGTTCATTGGAACGCTTCCGCTCGCGATCTACAAGGTTATGTAGATGCACTCCTTTCCCCTCGTTGCTAGTATACTCCATAGATGGATCTTGGTGAGCGTAGGAAAATTTTAAAATTCTGCTACGATCCCCAACAGTGGCATCATGAGCCAGGCCTATGCGTAGTTACTATGCACGAGTAGAACACAAAGCAGTTGTGGGCGTAGATGTTGCCAATTCTTCTTGCCGCTACTAGTCTTATCTTGTTTCGGCGGTATTGTGGGATGAAGCGGCCCGGACCGACCTTACACGTATGCTTACGTGAGACAGGTTCCACCGACTGACATGCACTAGTTGCATAAGGTGACTACGGGTATCTCCGAAAGTGTCTGTTGGGTTGGCACGGATCGAGACTGGGATTTGTCACTCCGTATGACGGAGAGGTATCTCTGGGCCCACTCGGTAATGCATCATCATAATGAGCTCAATGTGACTAAGGGGCTAGTCACGGGATCATGCATTGCGGTACGAGTAAAGAGACTTGCCGGTAACGAGATTGAACAAGGTATTGGGATACCAACGATCTAATCTCGGGCAAGTAACATACCGATTGACAAAGGGAATTGTATACGGGATTGATTGAATCCTCGACATCGTGGTTCATCCGATGAGATCATCGTGGAACATGTGGGAGCCAACATGGGTATCCAGATCCCGTTGTTGGTTATTGACCGGAGAGGCGTCTCGGTCATGTCTGCATGTCTCCCGAACCCGTAGGGTCTACACACTTAAGGTTCGGTGACGCTAGGGTTGTATAGATATGAGTATGCGGAAACCCGAAAGTTTTTCAGAGTCCCGGATGAGATCCCGGACGTCACGAGGAGTTCTGGAATGGTCCGGAGGTGAAGAGTTATATATAGGAAGTCAAGTTTCGGCCACCGGGAAAGTTTCGGGGGTTATCGGTATTGTACCGGGACCACCGGAAGGGTCCCGGGGGTCCACCGGGTGGGGCCATCTATCCCGGAGGGCCCCATGGGCCTTCCCCCTGCGCCTAGGGTTGGAAACCCTAGGGTGGGGGGGCGCCCCACTTGCCTTGGGGGGCAAGTCTCCCCCTGGCCGCCGCCCCCCATGCAGATGGGTCTTGGCCGGCGCCCCCCCTCCCAGGGGGCCTATATAAAGGGGGGGAGGGAGGGCAGCAGTACTACAGCCTTTGGCGCCTCCCTCCTCCCCTTTCAACACCTCTCCCTCTCGTAGAAGCTCGGCGAAGCCCTGCCGAGATCCCGCTACATCCACCACCACGCTGTCGTGCTGCTAGATCTCCATCAACCTCTCCTTCCCCCTTGCTGGATCAAGAAGGAGGAGACGTCGCTGCTCCGTACGTGTGTTGAACGCGGAGGTGCCGTCCGTTCGGCACTCGGTCATCGGTGATTTGGATCACGGCGAGTACGACTCCATCAACCTCGTTCATTGGAACGCTTCCGCTTGCGATCTACAAGGGTATGTAGATGCACTCCTTTCCCCTTGTTGCTAGTATACTCCATAGATTGATCTTGTTGAGCGTAGGAAAATTTTAAAATTCTGCTACGATCCCCAACAGGGAGGTAATAAGCGTAAGGCTGATGATGGTATGGAGTTTGTGGCCAACACCAACACGCAGGGTAACAATCACCGACGTAAGGGGAGACAGCCTCCCCGGTCTGGCGGGTCAGACCCGACGCTTGAGCAGTTGTTAAATGAGCCCTGCCCAAGGCATGGCTCTAGGGAGAAGCCGGCCACTCATCTATGGAAAGACTGCGCGATCATGAAAGCTTTCAAGAATTCCAACATGTTCAACGATAACAATGGGCAGGCGGCGGCTCAGGTGGCGGCGGCTTTCATGGCCCGGGCAGCGGTTCAAATTCCAATTTTCAGAATCCTCAAGGTAATGAAGGTGGTTTTAACCAGCAATCTGGCCAGGGTAATCAGCAACAGCAGCAGGGGGGATACCAGACCCATCCAAAGCAGCTCAACAGTGGACAGTATCATGTGTTTACTACCAGTTTGTGCAAGCGAGACCAGAAGCTTCATAAGAGGGCTGTGAACGCTGTTGAGCCGGCAGTTCCACGGACTTGCGATGGTCTGAGCAGCCGATTGTATGGAGTAGGGAAGATCACCCTCCCCGGGTTGATAATCCAGGTCACCTGGCCTTGGTGGTGGCTCCTCAAGTTGGTGGGTATAAATTCACTAAGGTACTCATGGACGGAGGTAGTAGCATCAACATCCTCTATTATGAGACCTTCCTTCGTATGGGATTAACTGATAAAAACCTCAACCAGTCCAATACTGTTTTCCATGGTGTGGTGCCCGGTAAGTCGGCGTATCTAGTTGGTAAGATCGAGCTGGAAGTAGCCTTTGGAGATGAGTACAACTACAGGGCGGAAAAACTGACTTTTGAGGTGGTCAAAATAAGAAGCCCGTACCATGCTTTATTTGGGCGGCCGGCTTACGCCAAGTTCATGGCACGGCCGTGTTACGTATATTTGCAGCTCAAGATGCCGGGTCACAATGGGACCATTACGGTTCATGGCAGCCGAAAGATAGCCTTGGAGTGCGAGGAAGGTGACGCTGCTTACGCTGAATCTGTTTGTGCGACAAAGGAATTAAAGTTTTACAAGGATAATGCTGACCCGGCAGGTATGACGTCTTTGAAAAAGCCGACCACGGAGCATGAGCCGGTAATGAAATTTAAGTCGGCCAATGAGACTAAGCTTATTGACTTTGTGCCAGGCGACTCATCTAAGCAGTTCAGCATCAGTGCCAATCTGGATCCTAAATAGGAAAGCGCGCTCATCGAGTTCATCCGTGAGAACCGGGACATCTTTGCATGGAAACCTTCTGACATGCCGGGTGTACCGAGAGAACACGCTGAGCACACTCTTAATATTGATCCAAAATTTAAGCCAATCAAGCAATTTCTCCGGCGGTTTAATGAGGAGAGGCGGAAAGCCATTGGTGAGGAAGTAGCCCGGCTCTTGGCAGCCGGGTTCATCGTTGAAGTCTTTCATCCAGAATGGCTAGCTAACCCGGTGCTCGTGCTCAAGAAGAACGGCACCTGGCGTATGTGTGTGGATTATACGGATTTAAACAAGGCTTGTCCGGCTGATCCTTTTGCTCTCCCCCGTATTGATCAAATTATTGATGCTACGGCGGGTTGTGAGTGTTTAAGTTTTTTGGATGCTTACTCTGGATACCATCAGATCAAAATGGCAGTTAAGGACCAAGAGAAGACGGCGTTCATTACCCCTTTTGGAGCCTTCTGTTATGTGTCTATGCCGTTTGGGCTCAAGAGCGCCCAGGCGACTTACCAGCGGTGCGTACAGAATTGTCTTCATAATCAGATTGGGCGCAACGTTCATGCCTATGTGGATGATATTGTGGTAAAATCCAGAGAGAAGGAGACCTTGATAGACGATCTGAGGGAGACCTTTGGTAATCTCCGGGTCTACAAGATGATGCTTAACCCGGCCAAGTGTGTCTTTGGTGTTCCTGCAGGCAAGCTCTTGGTCTGGTTTCTCATAGAGGCATTGAAGCTAACCCGGAGAAGATCAAGGCAATCACCTCTCTGGCTAAGCCGGCGTGTATAAATGACGTCCAGCGTCTGGCGGGTCGGATCGCTGCTTTAAGTCGATTTATAAGCCGGTTGGGTGAAAAGGCCATACCGCTGTATCAGATGATGAAGAAAACAGATGATTTTGCGTGGAGTGATGCTGCCAACACTGCCTTTGAGGATTTGAAAAGACAGTTAGCTGAACTGCCAGTTCTTGCTGCTCCTGTTGATAAGGAGCCCTTATTATTGTATGTAGCCGCTAACACACGAGCCGTCAGTGTGGCCATCGTGGTGGAGCGCAAGGAGGCGGGTAAGGAACATCCGGTTCAGCGACCGGTTTACTACGTCAGCGAAGTACTTATTGAGTCCAAGCAATGGTATCCACATTGGCAGAAGCTTGTTTATGGGGTATTCATGGCAAGACGGAAGCTTAAGCAATATTTCCAGGGCCACCCTATCACTGTGGTTAGTTCTGCTCCTTTAGGAGATATCATCCAAAACAAAGAAGCCACAGGAAGAGTCGCTAAGTGGGCCGTTGAACTTGGGCCTCATGGTCTAAAGTATGTGCCACGCACGGCTATCAAATCACAAGCATTGGTAGATTTCATCAACGATTGGATAGAGCTACGGATGCCTGAAGAGAAACCGGATAACACATACTGGACTATTCACTTCAACGGGTCCAGGCAATTGGAGGGCTCGGGGGCTGGAGTCGTGTTAGCTTCCCCTCGAGGTGACAAATTTTGTTATGTACTACAGTTAATGTTTCCCTGTACTAACAATGCAGCTGAGTACGAGGCCTTGCTCCATGGTCTTCGGATGTCTAAGGAGATGAGCTTAAGCCGGGTAAGGTGCTTTGGCGACTCAGATTTGGTGGCCCAACAAGTATCAGGCAAGTGGGATTCCAAGGACCCCCTCATGGCGGCTTATCGCCGTGAAGTTGATGCCATTGCCGGACATTTTCAGGGTTACCAAGTAGAGCACATTGACCGCAGAAAGAACGAGGCGGCTGATGCCTTAAGCCGGCTGGGCTCTCAGCGAAAGCCGGTGCCGCCTAATACTTTCTTGGATATTCTGCATAACCTTCTGTCAAGTTACCTACAGAGGAAGACTTGGCTGTTCCAGACCCTGAAGCACAGTTGGTGGCGGCTCTTCATGTTATCCCAGATTGGACAGTGCCATACTTGGCTTACATGACCCGGGGAGAATTGCCTGAGGATGAAATTTTGGCCAGACAAATAACCCGGCGGTCTAAGTCAATGATAATTGCCAATGGCGAGTTGCATCATCGCAGTGTCACTGGGGCTTTTCAGCGTTGTGTTTCCCCTGAGGAAGGGCAAGAAATTTTACGAGAGATTCACGAGGGGGATTGTGGCCATCATGCCGGCTCAAAATCCCTTGTGGCCAAAGCTTTTCGTCACGGTTTTTATTGGCTGACGGCTCATGCTGATGCAGAGGACTTAGTCAGTAAATGTGACGGTTGTCAGAAGTTCTCAAGACGTGCTCACGTGCCGGCTCAAGAGTTGAGGATGATTCCAATCACTTGGCCGTTTGCAGTCTGGGGGCTTGATATGGTTGGACCTTTCAAAAGGTCCAAGGATAAGAAGACCCACCTCTTGGTGGCGGTTGACAAGTTCACAAAGTGGGTTGAGGCAGAGCCAGTTAGTAAGTGTGATGCAGCCACGGCGGTTCAGTTCATGAAAAAGGTGATATTTCGCTTTGGTTTTCCACACAGCATTATAACTGACAATGGTACCAATCTGTCTAAAGGCGCCATGGAAGAATTTTGTCAACGAGAGCATATTCGACTTGATGTTTCATCAGTGGCTCACCCCCAATCCAATGGTCAAGCTGAGAGAGCCAATCAGGAAATCTTGAAAGGCATCAAGCCCCGGCTTTTGGTCCCTTTGCAGCGGACGCCGGGTTGTTGGGTGGAGGAGTTACCCTCTGTGATATGGAGCATCAATACTACTCCTAATAGGTCTACGGGTTATACGCCTTTCTTCATGGTTTACGGAGCCGAGGCGGTTCTCCCTAGCGACATCCGTCATGACTCGCCTCGTGTGGCGGCTTATGTTGAGACGGACAATGAACAAGCGCGTCAGGATGCTCTTGACATGTTGGATGAACAGCGTGACATAGCAGCAGCTCGCTCGGCGATTTACCAACAAGACCTGTGCCGCTACCACAGCCGCCGGGTTAAGTCCAGAACCTTTCAGGAAGGTGACTTGGTGCTCCGGCTCATCCAGGATCAAACAGATGCACACAAGTTATCCCCACCTTGGGAAGGGCCCTTTGTGGTCAGCAAGAACTTGCACAACGGGTCATACTACCTCATCGATGTTCGAGAGCACAAAGATTCACGTAAGTCGGAGGAGGAGACCCGCCGGCCATGGAATATAGCTCAGCTTCGGCCTTATTACACTTGATCCACCGGCTCTCATAATGTACATACTTCCGTGACAATGTATATATTATGATAAATAATAAAGCAGGACCTCTGTCCTTTTTCCCCTCAAAGGTAAATGTGTCATTGTTATTTCCATTATGATCTTACATGGTCACTCGGGGGCTGATCTGGCTTACGATCGTATTCGAATCTAGCCGCTAAAAATTATGATCACTAGGGGGCTTCCTGTTCAAACATAGGTCGTATTCGAACCAAAGAGAACATAGTTGTCGATACCCTTTTGATCAGCACACTGCCGAGCTCATTGGGGAGTTTCTTGGTCATATTTGAACCATAGCTCAACCCCCTTTGAGAACCGACGTGGATCGTATTTGAATCAGCATCGATAAACAACTCTCAAGGTCATTTGGGGGCTTCTTGTTCAAACATAGGTCGTATTCGAACCAAAGAGAGCATAGATGTCGGTACCCTCTTGATCGGCAACGCCAAAGCCATTGGGGGCTATATGATCGTATTCGATTCTTAGCTTAACACCTTTGGGATGGTTTTCTGGTCGTATTCGAATCAGAAGCCTCTAATTTTTTTTGAAGTTTTTTCTTGTAAACAATGTTTGGATTCCATTTGAAGTTCTTCTGATCATGTCTAAAGTGTTCAAGGGTGGTTCCTATTCCACCGGCTTAACCTTGATCAATAAAGATGATCGCATATAATAGACATCGTATTACAGAGTTGGGTTCTCACCCTCATTGTTCGGGTCACATGAACCGGAAGTATAATCGAAGGGTCACAGGTATGCTGTTGTGGTTGTTTCGAAGATATAATTGAGAACCGACTTTTTATGATTTTGACTCCGGGTTATATGTAAAATATATGACCATCTATGCGGTAAGCCGCCAAGGGACTTGTAATTGGTTCTCTATGCAGGACAGTTAAAGGCAGCCCTTTAAACATAAGGAAGAAGAGGATCAGCATAAAACAGGGGAATATAAGATGGCGGCTTAAACAGTGTTGAGCGCCACACAGGTGCGCGATGGCACGCCAAAAATAAGTGTTTTCCTACTCTATTACATGACTCCCCGAGTCCAAATAGTGAAGCATTGTTTTTTATCAAGACATAAATATGAGCCGCCTGAGGAGTCAAAGGTGTTGTTGGGCTGACGCTTCCGGTTCATCCCTTTCCACTCCTCCGGTTGTTTCCCTGTCCTGGAAAGTTGATGATTTCCAGTCAATGCCACTCAAGGCTTCAAATTCAGCTTCATCATCAATTAACCCGGCCGGATCAACTTCAGGGGCGAAAGAATGCTTACGAGGGGGAGGGATCAGACTGATTGCCTCATAGTGTGGTGTTGGAATTCTCGGATTATCGGCGTCATAACCCGGTTGATATTTGCTAAGATCCGTATCATTACCGATCAGAGTGGCCACAGGACGTACGTCCTTCACGCAAGCGGCGAAATCCTTCTGGTCAAATGGGGTGCCGTCCTCCTTCAAACTGGGATACCCAAGGGCGATGTCGGCCGGGTCTAGCTCCGGTAGCCACGCCTTGGCCCGGCTTAAAGCAGCTATGGCTCCGGCTCTCGCAGAAGCTCCTCTCAATTCCTGGAAACGTTGAGGTAGCACGGCAAGCTGCCTTAGCACATCCGCCAGATGAGTGGGAACTTCATTTGACAGAGCCACGATGGCTAAGGCGCGTTGTGACCCAGTGTAGAGTTGTTCCACCAGGGTATAAACGGCCTTCAGTTTTGTCAGGATGTTCTGGTTGAGATTGGCACTCCTGGAGCCTGCATTACAAGGTCAGGTGAGCTGAGGACAATTGAGATGTTTGTTGAAAAGATTCAAGCTAGCTAACACTTGCAGAATAACTTACCAAAGATTGCTGAGACCATCTGAGATATATGGTGTTTTAAGCCGGATAGCTCGGCGGTTGTTTCTGCAAGAGTGGCCTCCGCTTGTTCAGCCCGGTTGAGTAAAGCGGTCTTTTCATCCGCCCAGGCCTTTCTTTCTGCCTCAAACTTCTTTTTCAATTTCTCTTGTGCGGATATACTGACTTTAAGCTTGGAATTCGCCTTTTGGGTTTCAATTTCTTGAGTTTTCAGGCGATTCTTCAAGTCGGAGATCTCCGATTCAAATTGCTTAATGGCGGCCTGTATAAATTCCGGGTTACAGTTAGGATTATCATAATGCAACATTAAGTCTCAAGCACTTTGCAAGCAAAGATACTTGGCACTTGGGGGCTAATGTATGCTAAAGCGCTCTAATTACAGTGGCGGTTCATGGAAATAAAGTCCCAAGCATTTTGCAAGCAAAGATACTTGGCACTTGGGGGCTAATGCATATTGTTGTTCAAGTACTTGGTTAAAATACGGTGAAGACCGGTTCAACCATGCTGTCTAAGCCGGCCCTTGGGTGCTACCGGATAAGCCGATTTTCTTACAGTGATTATTAAGCTGATGACAAGTCTATAACGTATTTCATCATAAGTAATAGACTTGGGGGCTGGCCTAGTAAGGATAACTAAGGAACAAGCAACAAGAGTTATACCTCAGATTTTTGGTGTATTTGTTTCACCATATCAACTTCCAGATCCCGACTGTTGTGCAATTGGTTTACATAACCAGAGACGATTTCTCCAATACTCAGATGAGCATAATCAGTGACATCCAGCCGGGTTTTGTGACGTTCCAGAAGTTCTTCTTTGGCGGAGCACTTGGCCAGCGCAGTGGGGCTTCCCGGTTCAACGAAGTCAGTCCGGGTGATTTCGACGTCCGGGTCATCCGCCTTGGCCGGGCTAGAGTTCTCCGGATCTTCAGAACCTTCCATGGCTTGTTCGACGAGCGGATCAGTGGTGAGAGTTGGAGTGTCATGGGCTGGTTCAGGCGATGGCTCATGAGCGGAAGTATCAGGAGCAGCCGCTCTGAGCTCCGGTTCAGCAAAGATTGGTTCTTCGGCCGGCTTACTTTTCTTCGTCCTCTTGCTGGGCTTTACTTGTACACTGAAAATTAAAGGGTTAGTACAAAAAGCATGAGTAAGATAAGCACAAGATAAACAGATTATCATTACCCTGGAGCAGTTTTGAAAGCCGGCATGTTGGACTGCATTGATTCATCGGAGGAAGGTGAAGTTCCCTGATAGTTTGAGTCAGAAGAATTGAGTGGTTGACGAGTAAAACCCGCCAAAGGATACAAAGAATATAAATCAGAGATAACCTCAGCTCGGCGTTTTCTTGTTGCATCGGGTAAGCCGGAGGAGAGGTCCGCATCTTTACTAGTCCGGGTCTGCCTCCGACTCTCGTGAATCTGTTGCTTCAAAAGAAATTGAGGATCTTGATAAGCTAAAGGATGTGAAAATCTTACTTTCCGGGTTACCCTTCGGATTTTCTGTCTCGACAAAGGCTCGGAGTCGGAGGAAATTATAGTTACCTCTTCAGTTACTGCATGACTTGCTCCTGTATCCTCCTGCTGATAATCAGTGTCAATAAGATGGTTATAGAAGGAGTCTAAAGAGTCAAGAGTTACCTTTGACTCGGAGTTAAAAAGGAGTCTAGGTTTGTTCCCCTTCTTACGGTCAGTGGCTTTTCTGGCGGCTTTCTTGGCCTTTCTGGCCTTCTTTGCAGCCTCATGGTCATACTTGACCTTCCAGAATTTATCACCAGCCTGTAAAATATAGCAAGAGTTTTTGAGTAAAGATGAAATTGTCAAAATGGAAAGTAAGATGCTCAAGTTAATGGTTTACCGCTGGAGCCGGGTTAGCCTTGCAGAAAGGACTTAAGCCCGCTTTCCCGCAATCTGCTAGGCTCTCGTTCAGAAGAGATTTGGTCATGTCATCAACGACATCCTCAGGTAAGTCGTCAGGACTGTGCCGTAGAGGATCATTTTTCTGGCCTGTGTAATCGCACATCAAGCCAGGGCGGCGGCTCAAGGGAATCACCCGCCATGCAATCCAAACCCGGACCAAGTCAATGCCGTTTAGGCCGTTCCCCAGAAGAGCTTTGATCTTGTTGATAGTGGGGGCAAGTGTTTGACGTTCAGCTAGAGATAATTTATCTGGTAAAGGGTGAGTTGACTCCAGGCGCAGGGCGCGAAAGCCGGGCAAGGGGTTCTCATCAGCCGGAGAAGTGTCTTGACAGTAGAACCAAGTCTGGTTCCAATCTTTAGGGTGACTCGGCATAAGGGAAGAGGCAGTCTCTACGTCGTTGGATTGAGATCCCACCAAGTTCCAAACTGGGCCCGTGGGCACATTCGTTTTGACGGTTCAGATAAAATAACTCTCTAAAGAGTAGTAGGCTGGGTTCTTCTCCAAGGTACACCTCACAGAATACTTGGAAATTGCAGATGTTTGACACAGAATTGGGTCCGATGTCTTGAGGCCGCAGGTCAAAAAAGTGTAAGACGTCTCTGAAATTTTTTGAGCCGGGTGGAGCAAAGCCCCGGCTCATATGATCAGTAAAAATGACAACTTCCCCATCCTTGGGTTGAGGTTTTTCTTCTGACGGGTCAGGAGCGCGATAAGACAAGATCTCTTTCTTCGGCAGATGACCACTCTTCACAAAACCGTCTAAGATGCTATCAGTGACGGTGGATTTAACCCAGTTGCATGTGATGGGTGCTTTGGGAGCCTTGGGCGGCATTATGAAGGATGGAAGCCTATGACAAAATAAAAATTTCTGGTTCAAATTTAAGCCGGAGAAAATACTTCAATTCATATTCAAGATGGCGGCTTACGAAGGGGCCTAATGATATATGGCTAATTGTGTTAGATTGTTTAAACCGCCATGGGAAACATTAGCAATTAAATTATTTAAATCCACTATGAGTGATCAGGATCATTCATTGAGCATTGCCTCCTTAAGCCGGCGGTAAGAGCCGTCATGGATAATGGATACAGTTTTTTGCCTAAGTATCGCACAAACAGGTTTCAGGTTGCAGTTGCTATTTTGGATCAAACGGTGGTTTAGAAAAGAAAATATTCTAGACCTAAAAACTAGTACAGATGAGTTCGTGAGCTCTAATGAGGTCTTTTTACAAGCAAAAGGGATCTGCTAGTATTGAAAATGGATGCGAAGCAACTACCGCATGAGTTCCATACTACTTTTGGATCAAATAAAGCCGCGGTGGAGGAATTACGAAGAAACTGTGTTGAACCATGAAGAACACGGAAGAACTTGAAAACCCTAAATGCAGATCTGAAGTGCGGGAAGGTGAAGACTTACGGCTGTAGATCTACTGCGGAGGATCGCCGTCGTTCTCGGGTCGATTCAGGTTGATGCAGCGGTCAAGATCGACGAAGATGAGGTGCTCTGCTGCGGCGGCGGCGGCGGAGCTCGAGCAGCAGCGGAGTCGTGAGAGGAAGAAGATGACAGAAAGGGGGAGAATGAAGAAAGACCTAAAGGTCGTGCTTATTTATAAGGAAGGACTGACAGAGAGGGTGCGAGAAACGAGGAGGCCAGACATGGATATCCAGCTACTCCGACGCCTCGATTTTCGGGATGGTCATTAAGATAAAGAACCATTGAGATATGACAGAATAAAATGAATTTAATGGAAGATGACGTCATGGCGGGTTATCATGAATTCAGAAGATGACGTCATGGCGGGTTATAACTTTGCACAGACAGAAGCCAGAAAGTTTTTTCTTAAAGTATTGAAGATTGACATGAATCGGTTCAAATCAATCTGGGGCCTAATGTTGGGGATATAACTACTGGTGTAACCCGCCCAGGAGGGGCCGGGTTACGCTATAGCAATTCATTATATGAAGCCCAATATCAAGCTTGAAGATGGCGGTTCAATAAAGGGCCTAAAGCCCGTAGGCGACTTAAGGCCCGTAGTGATAAACCGCCGTAATGGCGTGACTTGTGTTGTAAGGCAAGATTAACTAGTTACCGAGTCGGATACTGTTTATAAGCCGGCCGGGACTCTGTAGGCCGCGAGGCGTCAACCCGTGTATATAAGGGGATGACCCGCCGGCGGCTTAAGAGAGATAACATCAAATCGGTAGCCAGGCATACCGGATTCGCTCCCTGGTCATCGAAACCCTAGTAATTCCACCTCAACTGGAGTAGGCTTTTACCTTCACCGTAAGGGGCCGAACCAGTATAACCCTCGTGTCCTTTGTCCCGCTTTAACCCCTTTAAGCTTCCTAGTTGCAATGGCTCCACGACTAAGTCCTTTCACAAGGGCATCTGCCGTGACTATTCCACGACAGCACCCAAAGGTGCTTGAAGGGTATAGTGACTCAAACTGGATCTCAGATGTTGATGAGATAAAGGCCACGAGCGGTTATGTACTCACTCATGGAGGTGGCGCTGTTTCTTGGAAGTCTTGCAAGTAGACCATCTTAACGAGGTCAACAATGGAAGCAGAACTCACAGCACTAGATACAGCTACGGTCGAAGCAGATTGACTTCGTCGGCTCTTGAATGACTTGCCGGTTGTTGAGAAACCTGTACCGGGTATCCTTATGAACTGCGACAATCAAACTGTGATCACGAAAGTGAGCAGCTCAAAGGATAACATGAAGTCATCAAGACATGTTCAGAGAAGGTTAAAGTCTGTCAGGAAAATGAAGAACTCCGGAGTTATTGCATTGGATTATATCCAAACGTCTAAAAATCTGGCAGATCCTTTTACTAAGGGTCTATCACGTAATGTGATAGATAATGCATCGAGGGAGATGGGTATGAGACCCACAATATGAGTTGTTCACAGTGGTAACCTATTCTTTGTGATCGGAGATCCCGTGAATTAGATGTGGAAGACAAGCTGTTGGTCAACTGAGAGGAGAGTATCCTTACTATTAACAATACCACTCCATGAAGATGCAATACTCTTCTAATCTACATGGCAGGTTGATGTATATCTTAATGTGTTCTAAGTGGCTCTTTTAAGCAGAGATGTTGTCCTGCAGAACATCTTTTGAAGAACACACATATATGAGTCTGATTGTTAAACGTCGCAATCTATGAGAGTAGGGTTCTCTCTAGTAAACTCATGAAAGGTCTCGGAGTATGACGCATAAGCTCCACCCGCGGGGAAGACCCACGGTAGCCACGTATCGGTCAAGGCTTTATGTGAAGCTAGATTCGCAGAAAACTTGCAGTTCAAGGCCCAGTCTACTGTTCAAGTTGCTTACTAGTGTAGCATAGAGTTCTAGGTGGAAGTTCAACTTAACGGTCTCCACTGCAGTACCGGTATATAAAACAATATTTTGGAACCAAAGGCAAATTTTGTGTGCCTCTGGGATCTGGTGGGGGATTGCTGGAATTTTGTCTATTTTTGGGCCTAGCCCAATAGCAGTTTCAGAAACTCCTAATAAATCCTAGAGGCCCACGCAGCCCATTCGTGCAAGGCAAGAGGAGGAACAAAAGTTTAGTCCCACATTGCTAGTTTAGAGGGAGTTGGACCTCTTTATAAGGGAGGCTCTTTATCCACATGTATGAGGATGAGAACAAGAGGGACATCCACGCACGCTCCTCCTCTGCCGCGCGCCTCGCCACGCCACGCCTCGACGCGCCGCGGGTTGCGGGAATGAGCTGAGCCGATGTCTAAGTTTTTGCCACGCACGACGGGTATACGAAAGGTCATGCGGGAGCTGAAACGTTTTCTGTAGTGGACACTGAATTCGAACGGCGCGCCTCTTTGGCCGCTGCCTGTTCGCTTCGTCTCCCTCCGTTGCTTCACCTCCCGTCGCAGCCTGTTCGCGTCCCTCTCTTGTGCCTATAAAAAGGGAGGTCGCTCCTCCCAGAGAGACACACCAGAACAACGCAACCCTCTCGCCTCCAAGTTCCTGACCACCGAGCTACTGCTACGATCTTCCTCATCCCGGCTTGCGGCGTGCACCGCAGGTCGGGACAGTAGGCCTCCGGAACAGCACCTTTTGAGTCCTGTACGGGAGAAGGGTGATAAGATTTTTGGGGAGCGCTCCGCGCGACTACTGGCCTCCTCATCACGGACTCCGACGACTACTTCCCTGACGACGACTTCTTCCCCGACGTCGACTACCTCAGCAACGACATGGCTGGAGAGGATGTCGACCCCAAGTCCAGTGCTTCTGCTGCTGTCTCGTACGTGTTTTTGCTCTTTCTATTAGATGTCATGACACAGTTCTTTGCTCTAGTTTCTGCCCTACATATGATAGGTTCTACTTCATATATGCAACTTCACCTAGTGTCTGTTCTAGATGTGTTTAGTTCAAGTTCATATATGCAGATGCTATTTACCTTCACTCTGTCAGATTGCATGACTTACTTTATCTCTGCTATATTAGTCATGCTTTATCTAGTATTTCTGTTAATAAAATCATTTGCTAAATTGCTCATATTTCCAACACATCCAAACCGTGTACTGGTAAAAACTGAAAGAGAAGCAAGTGGGGTAGGCCCCAGAGCACGCGGAAACAGTATTTTTGTGTGTGTGTGTAAAAGCACGGGGAAAGAGTAGCAGCTCTGGGACCTCATCTTTTTTTTGAGGGGTAGCTCTACGATCTCCCGTGTCGGCACCTGCGCGCCAAAAACCTGCCCTGCGCCCTTCTGGGTAGGCCCATGTGCGGGCGCCCCCTATTTTTCTTTACCTTTTTTCAATAATTCAGGATATCAAAATGTTATAAATTTTAAAAAGCTGTCAATTTTGAAAAGATATCTATAAATTCAAAAAACTTCATGATTTCACAGTATAATCAAAATGTTCAGGAATTTAGAAAATGTTCATGAATCTAAACACTGTTCACGATTCAAAAAAATGTTCATGATTTCCAGAAAGTTCGTGAATTTAAAAAGATCATCAATTCGTAATTTTTTTACGAACTTAAAAAATGTTAAACATTTCAGAAAAATCATGAATTTATAAAATATTCACAATTTAAAAAGATGAAATTTGAAAATGTTCATCATTTAAGAGAATGTTCACGAATTTGTAAAACATGTCAAAAAGTTCATGATTTCAGAAATTGTTTGTGCATTTAAAAAATATTCATGATTTCAAATAATGTGCATGATTTAAGAGAATGTTCATAAATTTGGAAAAAATTTATCAAGATTTAAGAGAATGTTCACGACTTTTTAAAACATGTTCCCGAATTCAAAAAATGTTCACGATTTCAGAAATTGTTCATGAATATAAAAAATATTCAAGTTTTAAAAAATGTCATAATTTAAGAGAATGTTCATGATTTTGCAAAAGAAATGTTCATGATTTAAGTGAATGTTCACAAATTTGTAAAAGATGTTCATGAATTTTAAAAATGTTCACAACTTCGAAAATTATTCGTGAATTTAAAAAATAATCATGATTTCAAAAAATGTTCAATATTTAATAAAATGTTAAAAATTTTGTAAAAAAAGGATCATGATTTAAGAGAATATTCATGAATTTTTCAACACATGTTCACGAATTTCTAAAATGTTCGAGATTTTGGAAATTGTTTGTGAATTTAAAAAATATTCATGATTCCAAAAATGTTCATGCTTTAAGAGAATTTTCACAAAATTGTGAATGTTCATGATTTAAGAGAATGTTCACGAATTTGTAAAACATGTTCACGAATTTAAAAATGTTCAAAATTTCGGAAATTATTCCTGAATTTTAAAAGTATTCATGATTTAAAAAAAATCAATATTGGAGAGAATGTTCACAAATTTGTAAAACAAATGTTCACGATTTTGAAAAAATGTCGTGAATTTATAAAATATTCATGATCTCAGAAAATTTGCATGATTTACAAAATTCTCGAATTTAAAGATTTCCACAAATTAAAATAACAAGAATAAAAAGGAAAACTAAAAACAGAAAAAGAAACATAAAAGAAAGAAGGAAAGAAAAAACAAAACAAAAAAGGTTCAGGTAAGATTCTATAACCTTTTCAAAACCGGTTGGGATGAAACCCAAAAAGGGGCTGGCCCATACAAAAACGCACGCGTGAGGGGGTTACGCATGTGGTCGCTAACCAGCGACCCCCGCGCCAAATAGGATTCCACAACAGCTCTGATGCAGTGTTAATAGAGGAGAGAACGACCGGAATATAGGTCAACGTCTTTGAGCATAAATCGACTAGTAGGATGGTCATGTGAACTATTCCGAACAAGCGAGCGTGGGCCTAGCCGTTCGAATTCAGGTACTGGTTTTCTTTAGTCGAGGGGTGGCCCAAGCCCTGCATCTTGAAGGAGAATGCCATCCTAAAAAAAGGAGAATTTTTTGTGGATGAAGGAGAATGTTAGCACCACTGCAGCTATACTAGGCGTTGCTTTGGTTTTTGCCTCGTTTCTCTCAGTAAGCCAAGCAGTCATGTTTTCTATTCTTCTTTTTCCGACACTCTTCTTTATGTGGTGCATTTCTTTTTTGGAGGTTGTAACGCCCGAATAATTATGCTACAGTAATCCCATGCTAATGACGCCACGTCACCGCGATTACTGTTGTTATCCTTGCGATGATTCGGATTCAAAATTCAAAATTAAGTCAAACAGCAAAAGTAAATAAAAGAAAGGAGAAAGCAATCAAACAAAAAACAAAAGAAGACCCCCTGGCCAACTGGGCCAACAGGCCCAGCTGGCCACCCACGCGGCCCAGCCGGCCCACCCCCGCTACCTCTAGCCTACAAGGCCACCTCCCCGAACCCTAACCCCCACCCGATCCCCACTTTCCCCACTCTCTCCCTCGCCCCTCCTCTGCCCCGTGATTAGATCAGGGGGGATCGAGTCGCACCTCGCCGCCTGGACGCCGCTGCCCCTTGGCGCCGCCCCGACGACCGCGCCCCGCCACCCGGTGCTCCTCGACGCCATCTTCCCCGTTGCGCCGGACCTCGCCGTCGTCGTCCCCATCTCCCCCCGAGCCGCGACATCGCGCCTCGCCGCCCCGTACCCCGGCCACGCATGTGAGGCTTCCGCCCTCCTCTCTTTCCCCCACCCGTGGCCACCGGTGGCCGTCCCGCGCCACCCTGTACGCCCTGCGGCTTGCCTCGCTCGCTCGCCGCTACCGCGTCGCGCTGGCCGCCTCACCGTGCAGCCGCTGCTGCTCCTCCACCCGCCGCGCCAAACCACGGCCCTGGGCTCGGCCTCCGCCCCGTCCACCACCCCGCGTTGCGCCCCCACTGCCAAGCGCCACGCTGCCCTGTCCTGCTCCCCGCGGCCGCCACCTGCTGCCCCACACCGCCGCCGCCCTAGCGCCCGCGCGCTGCCGCCGCCGCGCTCGGCCACGCCGGCGCCATGCCGCCGCGCTCCGCCAGGACCTCGCCGGCCTTGCCCGCTTCGCCCCCCGCGCCGGCCATGGCCGCTCGCCACGCCGGCGCATCTCCACGGCCAGCGCCCGGGCTCGCCCCATCGGGCGCCCGTGGCTGCGCCGTTCGCCCGCCCGTCGCCCGCTAAGGCTTTGTGGGCGCTGACCACAGGGGCCCACACCCCTGTCCAAAAAAAGGATTAAAAAATATAATATAATAATTAATTAATTAACTAATCAATTAATAGGCAATTAAATATTTAACTTAATCAACTCTATTTAATTACCCTAATTAACTAGGTTAGCTAATTAAAACTATTTAATTAAGTTGTGCCTATGACAGACAGACACCGGCTGTCACGTTGAGCAGTCAAGGTCCCGTTGACTGCTGACATCACGCTGACCTCATCCTGATGTCATTATTCATTTTTCTGTCGAATTTAATAATTAATAATAATTTCAGGAAATTGCTAAAACTTTAATAATTCGTAGAAAATAAACCGTAGCTTGGATTAAAAAGTTTTATACATGAAAGTTTCTTAGAACAACGAGAGGAATCCGAATACCCGGTCCGCTCGTCTTCCACATGACCTAGCATAGCGAACATGGAACCGCCCCCCTTCGGTTCGTCTGCCCGAAAAATGCAAACTTCGGGAAAACATTCCCGAATGTCCCCCCTTCAACGGTATCGTGTAGCACCGCATTAGAGAACCCCTAGCGCTGCTTATTGCTTGTCATGTATCTGTTTGCTTTGTATTTACTGCTTCTTCCCCCTCTTCTCTCCAGTAGACCCCGAGACCGATGTCGATGCCCTTGTGATCGACTACGTCAACGACGACCCTCCTTCCCTTTCAGCGAAGCTTCTAGGCAAGCCCCTCTTTGATCATCCTGATATCGCCCATTCCATTCTCCCATGCTTGCATTAGATTTTGCTACTGTAATTGATTGCTCCTATTCTGATGCATAGCCTGTTTTTGTAAACTGCTCATTATACCTTACCTGCTTATCCTAAACTGCTTAGTATAGGTTGGTTGGTGATCCATCAGTGACCCCCACCTTGTCCTTGTTGCCCCTTCTTCATGATCGATGATTCGATCAATGTGATTGACGACCAGAGCCCGACACCTCACATCACATCACACCCCTTTTGTTGCTCGACTCTGCAGAGCTACTATCGAGTGTCGAGGGTGATACCTCGTAACGCACTCCTGATGATAATTCTGTAGTGTAGCTATTCGGTCATGGGCAACGAGGGTGATTCCTCCTTCACCATTCCCGATACGGCTCTGTCGTGCAACCTCTCAAGTGTGGACCTCGAGGGTGATTCCTCCCACGTTCACCTTGATGATTACATCGAGTGGAATCCACCGAGGGTGATTCCTCGGGTTTTCCCCTTGATGTTTTGGACACACGTTTACCCGGACTTTACTTGAGACCTTTGTTTAAGTCGGGTCGGCCCTAAGGGGTACCCTGGAGTTGACGTGAAAGTCAGACGGGCCTGTAGAGCACCCGCGAGTTTTCTACGAGGCACGGTCGGGCATTTTGGGCCCTTGCTGCAAGTCCACAAGATGGGGCGACGGGGTCACATTATCTCGAGTCTCTGCTCGTCTCCGCGAGCCCCCAATGCACTAACAGGTTTGGGTATTTGTTCTGAGTTGGCCTTTGGCCTTTACGCACTAACCACCACGCGAGAATAGTTATGGGCCTCGGCGTTGTAGTATCAGTTGAAGCTTTGTCCAGTTCAGCATGGCGGCACGGTCGGATCGTGCTGGCCATCCGAGGCAGTGCTGGTATCCACCCTGCGCGGAACGACCCTGAGTGCAACGGGCGATGGGCCCAAGACCCTGGAGCACTTAGGATGCAGACCGGCGGGGACCTCTCTGCTGAGCCTGGGTAGGGTTGCGACGTGTTGATCTTCCGAGGCCAGGCATTAACTCAGAAAAGTGTGTCCCGCCAGAGTAATCAAGTGTGTTGGGTAACGCGGTGCACCCCTGCAGGGAAGTTATATATTCAAATGTCGTGTCCACGGTAATGGACGTTCAGACTTGTATCCTGGTCTATTACAACTAGAAATTGATACTTGAGATATGTGATGGATATGTTGGCTCCGGGATTGCTTTCTCGTAGGAAGTCGAGGAAGGATCTCTGGGCGTTAACGTTACAACATGCTTGTTAATTAATATGCTATTGTGTACTCTTCTACATGCTGCAAGATGCTTGGAGCTACTTGAAGATGCTAGTGTTCGATAGGATAGGCCTTCCCCTCTATTCTGGCATTCTGCAGTTCAGTCCATAGATACAACCCTTCCACTTGATACCAATGCATACTTAGTATAGAGTTGATGCTTGCGAGTACTTTGGATGAGTACTCACGGTTGCTTTGCTATCCCTCTTCCCCTTTCTTTGTTCTTTCCGGTTGTTGCAACTAGATGATGGATCCTAGGAGCCAGATGCCACCCCGTCAACTACTACTACCCAGAGGGTGCCTACTACTACGTGGAGACCGCCGACGACCAGGACTAGTTAGGAGGTCCCAGGTGAGGGAGTCCTGGACTAAGGGGTCCTCGGGCGTCCGGCCTGTTGGACATGGGCCGGACTAATGGGCTGTGAAGATACAAAGACCGAAGATTCTACCTGTGTCCGGATGGGAATCTCCTTGGCATGGAAGGCAAGCTTGGCGACCGAATATGAAGATTCCTTTCTCTGTAACCAACCTTATGTAACCCTAGATCCCTCCGGTGCCAATATAAACCGGAGGGCTGGGTCTGTAGAGGTGAAGACTCATAGCCATAGTCATACAGGCTAGACTTCTAGGGTTTTAGCCATTACGATCTCGCGGTAGATCAACTCTTGTAATACTCATATTCATCAAGATCAGTCAACCAGGAAGTAGGGTATTACCTCCATAGAGAGGGCCCGACCTGGGTAAACATTATGTCCCCTGTCTCCTGTTACCATCGACCTTAGACGCATAGTTCGGGACCCCCTACCCGAGATCCGCCGGTTTTGACACCGACATTGGGGCTTTCATTGAGAGTTCCACTGTGCCGTCCCCAAAAGGTTTTATGGCTCCTTCAATCATCAACGACGATGCTGTCCAAGGGGAAACTTTCCTCCCCGGACAGATCTTCGTGTTCGGCGGCTTCGCGCTGCGGGCCAACTCGCTTGGCCATCTGGAGCAGATCGACAGCTACGCCCCTGGCCATCAGGTCAGATTTGGGAGCTTGAACTACGTCACGGATATCCGTGGAGACTTGATCTTCGACGGCTTTGAGACCACGGCAGACGCTCCCTATCCCTATGATGAACATGACTTAAATCTGTCATCGGACCGTGCTCGGGAAATTGCACCTGTAATTACTCCAGCCGTAGATCCAGAGCAAATCGCGCCATCCGAGGTCGGGAAGCTCAACCCCGCCACGGAAGCCGCAGACCCCACGGCGTCGAAGCCGCACACAGACCTAACCTCGGGTGATATCTGTGTCTCCGGAACCTCGGACTCGTTTTCGGCCATAAGTTCCGAACCATGCGTGTCCGCGCACGTCGAGCTGGATCAATCATCGATCATCGAATTCAGCGCCGCGGACATCTTCCGACACTCGCCTTTAGGCGATCTGCTAAACTCATTAAAAAACCTATCCTTAGCGGAGGGCTCTCAGCCGAATTATATCCGGTTTGAACTGGAGGCAGATGACGGGGAGTTTCGGCCCCCACCCACCATCCACTTCATAGCCACATTCGAAGACTTAACCGACATGCTCGATTACGGCTCCGAAAACATCGACGATATGGACGATGATGCTGATGAGGAGCAGAGCCAAAACCCGCCATTCACCAGACGCTGGACGGCCACTTCTTCGTACGACGTATACATGGTGGATACACCTAAAGAAACTATCGACGATGACAAAGAAGACCCAGTTGAGGATAAACCTCCTGAGACACAGCCCATACGCCGGCATTAGCGGCGCCGCTCTCAGTCACGTCGTGCAAAAGATAGCAATACCAGCACCGGAGAAAGCAATACTATGGACGATGCTGAAGACAACGAAGACCCTGTTGAGGCAACCTCCGAACAAGATGAACGGGAAGACGGGCACATTAGCCTTGATGAACAGGCCATACACGAAGACTCAGAGGACAGTAATTATCTTCCAATCTCCGAGGATGAGGAGAGCCTTGGCAACGAGGATTTCATCGTGCTTGAGGAACCCCTCGAGCAGGAGCGCTTTAAACGCCGGCTAATAGCCACTACAAGGAGCCTGAAAAAGAAGCAGCAGCAGCTTCAAGCTGACCAAGACCTGCTCAACGATAGATGGACAGATATCCTAGCAACCGAAGAATACGGCCTCAAGCGCCCAACCAAGGGTTACCTGAGGCGCAGATTGCTATCTCAGTTCGATGAGGAGGCGACGGAACATGTGCCACGCCGTCGGGGCAATGCGGCTGACCGACCAGAACGCGGTCGGGATAAAGCGGCAGCTCAAGCCGAACAGCAGCCCGCCTCACTCCAACGAAAAAACAGAGATAAAACAGTTCGAGGTCATACAGACGACCCTCGGCAGGACCTGGACAGTAGAGTAGAACATACCAGATCGATCTACGGATTGCGAGGACGTGCCTCGACACGCAACGTCGGCTACCTATTCGGACGTGACAAGTCCAGTCACGCCCAGGCCAAAACCCGTAGACGGACTCCATCTGAGCTACGTCGCGACGTGGCCCAATATAGAGGCGCCGCACACCCACTCTGCTTCACTGACGAAGTAATGGAGTATGAATTCCTAGAAGGGTTTAAACCCGTGAATATCAAATCATACGATGGAACAACTGATCCCGCGGTGTGGATCGAGGATTTTCTTCTCCATATCCATATGGCCCGCGGAGATGACCTCCATGCCATCAAATACCAACCGTTAAATCTCAAAGGAGCAGCTCGGCACTGGTTAAACAGTCTGCCGAAAAACTCTATTGGCAGCTGGGAGAACTCGGAAGACGCCTTCCGCGACAACTTCCAAGGAACATATGTCCGGCCACCGGATGCCGATGACTTAGGTCACATTGTCCAGCAGCTCGGAGAGTCAGCCAGGAAGCTTTGGACTAGGTTCTTAGTTAAAAAGAACCAAATCATCGACTGTCCGGACGCGGAGGCCCTAGCGGCCTTCAAACACAGCGTCCGGGATGAGTGGCTCGCCCGCCACCTAGTCAAGAAAAACCAAAATCCATGTCAGCCCTTACCGCTCTAATGACCCGCTTTTGCGTGGGAGAAGACAGCTGGCTCGCTCGTAGAAGCAACATCGCCAGCGATCCGGGCACTTCCGAAGTCCGAGACGGCAATGGCAAGCCACGACGCAGTAAACACGAACGTCGCAATGATAATCAAAGAACACACGACACGGCAGTCAACGCCGGATTCAGAGGCCCCAAACCCGGCCAACGGAAAAGGCCATTCAAGGCAAACAGAGATGGACCATCCAATTTAGACAAGATATTGGATCGGCCCTCCCAGATTCATGGCCACCCCGATAAACCAGCTAATCATACCAACAGAAGCTGCTGGGTCTTCAAGCAGGCCGGCAGGCTCAACGCCGAACACAAGGGGAGGAGGCCGCGCGGTGATAGCGACGACGAAGAGATTCACCAACCAAATACCGGGGGTCAGAAGCAATTTCCCCCCAAAGTAAAAATAGTGAACATGGTATGCGTGACACACAACTCTACAGGAGAGCAGGAGAAGCACTCCCTCCAGACTAAGGATCATACTACGACAATCTCAGCCGAAGCACAAAGCGGTCTTATTAAACCGCATACCTTGTCGGCCATTAAGCCACCGGTCTCCATTCAATAGGATCGACCAATTTCGGAGCTGGATTAGCAGTTCGGCTTCCGCCGTCCGCCCCATATACCTGCGCCATATGTACCGTGCATACATAACTATGCACTTAAGATACCCTGGGCATCGGTGGAAGCACAATACGGACGAGCCTGCAAGTACTCCCATAACCTCTTTTTTCTTTTCTAACTACTTTTTCTTTTTCATTATTCTCTCCACAGGTGGCTCAATGGCTGGCCACGGATTCTATCAGAGTTCGGCTTCGTATACTCACCCAAAGGCTATTCCCTTCAAGGAGTCCCTTCACCAAGGACATGCGGCGCAGACGTGCGACAGGATGTCCAAAATAACTTTTTTGTAGACCGCACTCTCTATTTCGAGCATGTAAAGTGCCTTTTTCCTTCGCCTTCGACCCCTGGCATGTCAAATAGCCGGGGTTGCGGCTTTGTTATCCATAAAATAACGATTGGCATATCACTCAGGTCCCAGTAAACATAATCCACATCCAGCATTCGCTTTTTTCTTAAAAAAACTGAATTTGGCTCCTTTGGTTGTTTCACACATACACCTCGGCATAACTGGCCAGGGGCTTGGTATGGGAACAAATGAGTTGCCGCAAGTCCGAACAACTTTACAACGTACTTTGGCGTCGCGAGTTTGGCCTTATATGCATCAGCTCCGAATCATGTCTTGGGTCAATAGTTGGGTTGCCCGGCTCCTGTGCTTGCTACCTTACGTTCCGCTCTATCGGCTAGGGTAGTAAAGGGAGAACTACTGCGATTGTGCTTCCGGTTCATCTCGTCAAGCACCTCAGTAGAGAAAGCCGAAAACTGACTGTCATGATGCGGCGAGAGCTGGTCAACCACTCGATGACTTACCAGAATCTTTCGCGGTTCCCTCCGTATTATACGAAGGACCTTTTTCTTCAGGTCATATATGTAATGCACCATATTGGAATAAGCCGTATACATACCAGGGGCTATATCGTAGTCCCACCATAAAACTCCTATGGCTAAGTGAAAGTGTTAACGCCCTATAGTCCGATTGCCTAGTTCACCGCATTGACACCTCCTTAATGGACCAAGACGTTGGGTTAAGAGTGATCAAATGCTTTTCCATACACCCCCGTACTTTATAGGGGGGGGGCTAAAGCCGATGACTGGAAAACTTTCAGATTAATAAAAAAAGGCCGCATAGGAGGAACAAAAGTTTTAGGCGAAACTACAAAAAAATAGCCTTATTATAATATTGTCTTTTACAAAATCCCATACATTTCACTCGAATATCATGTTTTTCGAGCACTGACCCTCTATCAAGCGGGCACCCTCCAGGACATCCTCGAAATAATGCTCTGGTGCATGATGGTCCTTGCCCTTGGGTGGACCCTTCGCTGCAACATCAGTGGCCTTCATCTTCGCCCAGTATGTCTTCACACGGGCAAAGGCCATCCGTGCACCTTCAATGCACGCTGACCGCTTAACGACGTCGATACGCGGCACCGCATCAGCAAGTCACCGCACCAAACCAAAATAACTATCCAGAATTGGCTCGTTCGGCCACAGCCCGATCACAACGTCCTTCATAGCAGAACCGGATAGTCTATGGAGCTCGGCCCACTGGGTCATCTGTTCGTTCAGCAACAGTGGGCACTTTGACGCACCGAATTGTGACCAGAAAAGCTGTTCCGTCGCATACCCTTCTCGCGCTTGGTAAAACTGCGCCGCATCGGAAGCACTCTTCGGCAAGTCCAATAACGCGTCTAGAGAACTCCACACTTGAGAAAGCGGAGCATAATTCGGATCGCCGAACTTAGTTTGCAATAAAAAGGGCTTACCAGCCGTGATCTCCCTAGCTTGTCGGATCTCCTTCCGGGCCGCTCTAGATTCGGACCGTGCTTCCTTCGCCTCTCGTAAGGCCATGTCAAGATCAGCCGTTTTGGCTTTATTATCCTTCTCGAGGAATTCACAGCGGCTAGTAGCATCCTTTAGCTCACGCGCCATCGTGGATATTCTCTCCTCGCATTGGTGCCGTGCAGCCTGTTCGGCCTTTAACTCGGCAGATGCCCTCTCGGCAGCCGCATTACCAATCCAGGCCTGCTCCTTGGCCTGGGCCAGCTCAGCCCGAAGGATCTCAACCGCTGCGACACCATCTGCAGTCATGCATATCTCAGTATACAATATTTCGCGTCATGCTTACATTACAAAGCACGTGCTTGTAAGGACTGCCCCAAAAACATACCTTGCGACTCGTCAAGACGTCTGTTGATAAGCGTAAGGTCATCTTCAGCCACATCAAGCTTCCGCTCCAGATCGGCAACTTCTGTAGTCCAGGCGGACGCCAGGGAAGTGACAACCTGCGTTTCAATTCATCATATTATTTCCTGGACATATCTTTTTTGATCCTCTGATCGCCTCCCTCGGGAAGCCAATCCGAGTCTCAGGGGCTACTACCTATACACAGGTGCAGTTTGTGAATAAAACACAATAAAAAATTCTATAGTACAAACCTCGAAGCCTCTTAGCAGGCTCGTGCAGGCTTCATTTAATCCGCTTTTCGTGGACAGAACCTTTTCAACCACCGTACCCATCAAGGTACGATGCTCCTCCGAGACGGACGCCTATCGCAGCATGTTCGTCAATGTATCCGGTGCTTATGGACCTCCGGAAGCTGCTGTAGGAGTACGGCCTCCCTTCGAAGGGGTTAGTTTATCCGTCCCTAGAGTCGTCTTCGGCTGTAAGCCGGACAGTCCGGGGCCTTTATCATTGGGCCCCGGACTCTGGGCCATCGAAGTATTACCTTCAGGTTGTGTCTTCGCCACCCCTCGCACCACTTGTTGATCAGGAGAGACCCTCCGCGACGACACCTCAAAGTCGTCCGCCCTATTGGGCGAGGAGACCGGTGGAGGTGTCTCGCTTTCCATCATCTCTAGGAGAAGGTCCCACGAGGAAGAGGATTGCTGAAGACTGTTTGCCGAGCTGAAAAAATATATTTTAAATGTTACCTCGGCCGCAAGAAAGGAATGAGATATG
This sequence comes from Triticum aestivum, assembly GCF_018294505.1. NCBI lineage: Eukaryota > Viridiplantae > Streptophyta > Magnoliopsida > Poales > Poaceae > Triticum > Triticum aestivum. The sequence continues at coordinate 176,677,201 of NC_057814.1, forward strand.
TTTAAAACACCCTTGTTCACTTACGATTTGCCTGAAGGCTTGTCCTCTCTGTGGGACCGCGTGATGACGTCGTCCTCCAAGCCCGGGCCACCCAACAGGGGCATCTTGCCTCGCTTAGGAGCCGTTTCCTCCCAACCTTCGGAGGTGGCCCTTTTCTTACCATGGGGAGAAGAGATGTTGACTTCTCCCTTGTCTTCGAACGATGGAATTTTAATTACGCCGGACACAATGTCTGATATACCTTCGGGATGGAGGCCACTTCTGGTCGTCCCTTCATAGGCATCTGGTATGGTGCCGGGGCCAGCATCCTTGTTAGTACAGGATCCGCTGAGTCTTCGGGGAGGGGGGCCGAACACCTGATTCGCTCTGCTTTCTTTATCCAGCCCTGGAAAAAGATAAGTTTTACTCAGTATTGCATTGCGGCATACGTAATTACGAAGTGTTCGGGAGTTGAATGCTTACCAAGGTATCCGGGTGGTTGCAGTTGAGGTCGATGTCCTCGGTGGTGTCCGGCCACTGTTTTCGTTTCCCAAAAAACAACTTCCAGATCCCTTTGTGTGTAGTGCCGAAGAAGTGTTGGAGGGTTCGTGGTCCTTCCGGATTAAATTCCCACATGCGGAGAGGCCTACGCTGGCATGGCAGGGCTCGGCGGACTAGCATTACCGGAATCACGTTGACAAGATCGATGTCCTTCTCAAGGAGGGTTCGGATGCGGCTCTGTAGAGTCTGCACTTCATCAACTGATCCCCAATCCAGACCCTTGTTAATCTAGGATGCAAGCTGTAACGGAGGGCCAGAACGGAACGTAGATATAGCTTCCCACTTGGTACGGCGGGGTTCTGTGACGTAAAACCACTTCCGCTGCCATTGGTTGGAAGCTTTGGTGAAAGAGCCTTTTGGCCAGAGAATATTGGTAAGCTTGCTCACTACAACACCGTCGCACTCCGCCTGTTTCCCGTCGACCACCTTCGGCTTCACACTAAAGGTCTTGAGCCATAAGCCGAAGTGTGGGGGAATTCGGAGGAAGGCCTCACACGTGATGATAAACACCAAGACGTGGAGGAAAGAATCTGGGGCTAGATCGTGAAAATCTAGTCCGTAGTAAAACATGAGCCCCCGGACGAAGGGGTGAAGAGCGAACCCTAGCCCTTGGAAGAAGTGAGAGATGAATACAACCCTCTCGCCAGATCTGGGAGTTGGAATAACCTGTCCTCGAGCAGGAAGCCTATGGGGGATCTCCGCGGTCAGGTATCTGGCTGCCCGAAGCTTCACAATGTCCTCTTCTGTAACAGAGGAAGCCTCCCATCGACCCTGTGGGCTGGGTCAGGACATGATTGGGAAGCTTGAAGCAATGAAGTCGAACCTTGGGTGCTAGAACTCGAGGTTGGAAAGGCTGAGGAGAGGCTTGGCGTAAAAAGAGACATCCCTTGGCACCTTTATAAAGGCAACGGGTATCGAACGCCTCCTCCTAAGCCTCAAAACCTGCCTATTCCTAAGGAATCTTCCCAGTGGAACGGTTGGGTTACCCACGCTTGTATTGATGAGAATCCCGCAGTAAGGGGACACGATCTCTGCTCCGACAAGACGTGCCAATAAAAACCAAGCCTCGAAACATGGAACGGCAGGGCAGGAAACGGTTCGAAACAATGACCGGGCAAATGTGATGTCACATTACCAAAAGTTGTCAGCAGATTGGACTCGTGAAATATTATACTCTCTGTGGTTGTGTGTGGTCATTATGTTGCAGATCCGGACACGTTCATTGCATCTGAAGACTATATTGGAGTGTTCGGGAAAGGGAACCCGCCTTGCAATGCGGAAGACAATCTGCGCGCTGGACACCTTGTCATTGAAGCCTGGTTCAGGGGCTACTGAGGGAGTCCTGGACTAAGGGGTCCCCGGGCGTCCGGCCTGTTGGACATGGGCCGGGCTGATGGGCTGTGAAGATACAAAGACCAAAGATTCTACCTGTGTCCCGATGGGACTCTCCTTGGCGTGGAAGGCAAGCTTGGCGACCGAATATGAAGATTCCTTTCTCTGTAACCGACCTTATGTAACCCTAGATCCCTCCGGTGTCTATATAAACCGGAGGGCTGGGTCTGTAGAGGCGAAGACTCATAGCCATAGTCATACAGGCTATACTTCTAGGGTTTTAGCCATTACGATCTCACGGTAGATCAACTCTTGTAATACTCATATTCATCAAGATCAATCAAGCAGGAAGTAGGGTATTACCTCCATAGAGAGGGCCCGAACCTGGGTAAACATTGTGTGCCCTGTCTCCTGTTACCATCGACCTTAGACGCACAGTTCGGGACCCCCTACCCGAGATCCGCCGGTTTTGACACCGACACCAGGCAGGAGACCCTGCCTCTTCGATCGTTGATGTTTTTGCTAGCCTTCTTAAGGCAGACTTGTTTAACTTATGTATGTATTCAGATATTGTTGCTTTCGCTGGCTCTTGTGTATTCGAGCCCTCGAGGCCCCTGGCTTGTAATATGAAGCTGATATCATTTTATTTGTGTCTAGAGTTGTGTTGTGATATCATCCCGTGAGTCCCTGATCTTGATCATACACATTTGCGTGTATGATTAGTGTACGGACGAATCGGGGGCGTCACAAGTTGTATCAGAGCCGACAGCCTGTAGCAACCCCTCTTTCCAACTCCTTGGCCGAAGTTGAGTCTAGTGTTTCAAAAACAATTGTTTTACTAACATGGTGATACGTCTCCATCGTATCCACTTTTCCAAACACTTTTGCCCTTGTTTTGGACTCTAACTTGCATGATTTGAATGGAACTAACCCGGACTGACGCTGTTTTCAGCAGAATTGCCATGGTGTTATTTTTGTGCAGAAATAAAAGTTCTCGGAATGACCTGAAACTTCACGGAGAATATTTTGAGAATTTATAAGAAAATACTGGCGAAAGAATCAAGGCCAGGGGGCCCACACCCTGTCCACGAGGGTGGGGGCGCGCCCCCTTGCCTCGTGGGCCTCCTGGTGCTCCACTGACCTCAACTCCAACTCCATATATTCACGTTCGGGGAGAAAAAAATCAGATAGAAGGATTCATCGTGTTTTAATAGACGGAGTCGCCGCCAAGCCCTAATCTTTCTCGGGAGGGCTGATCTGGAGTCCGTTCGGGGCTCCGGAGAGGGGAAGCCGTCGCCATCGTCATCATCAACCTTCCTCCATCACCAATTTCATGATGCTCACCGCCGTGCGTGAGTAATTCCATCATAGGCTTGCTGGACGGTGATGGGTTGGATGAGATTTATCATGTAATCGAGTTAGTTTTGTTAGGGTTTGATCCCTAGTATCCACTATGTTCTGAGATTGATGTTGCTATGACTTTTCTATGCTTAATGCTTGTCACTAGGGCCCGAGTGCCATGATTTCAGATCTGAACCTATTATGTTTTCATGAATATATGTGAGTTCTTGATCCTATCTTGCAAGTTAATAGTCACCTACTATGTGTTATGATCCGGCAACCCCGAAGTGATAATAATCGGGACCACTCCCGGTGATGACCCTAGTTTGAGGAGTTCATGTATTCACTAAGTGTTAATGCTTTGGCCCGGTACTCTATTAAAAGGAGGCCTTAATATCCCTTAGTTTCCAATAGGACCCCACTGCCACGGGAGGGTAGGACAAAAAATGTCATGCAAGTTCTTTTCCATAAGCACGTATGACTATATTCGGAATACATGCCTACATTACATTGATGAATTGAGCTAGTTCTGTGTCACCCTATGTTATAACTGTTGCATGAATAATCGCATCTGACATAATTATCCATCACTGATCCATTGCCTACGAGCTTTTCACATATTGCTCTTTGCTTAGTTACTTTACCGTTGCCATTGTTACAATTACTACAAAACTGCTACTGTTACTTTTGCCACCGTTACCGTTACTTCCATACTACTTTGCTACTAAATACTTTGCTCCAGATATTAAGTTATCCAGGTGTGGTTGAATTGACAACTCAACTGCTAATACTTTAGAATATTCTTTGGCTCCCCTTGTGTCGAATTAATAAATTTGGGATGAATACTCTATCCTCGAAAACTGTTGCGATCCCCTATACTTGTGGGTTATCAAGACTATTTTCTGGCGCCGTTGCTGGGGAGCATAGCTCTATTCTTTGAGTCACTTGGGATTTATATCTGCTGGTCACTATGAGGAACTTGAAAGACGAGAAACCAAAATTTGTCCCTCAACTACGAGGGGAGGTAAGGAACTGCCATCTAGCTCTGCACTTGATTCTCCTTCTGTTTTGAGTAAACTTGCGACACCTAAACTTACTGCTGCTATTGATTCTGATATGTCGCATGTTATTGATGATGCCACTTCTGTTATGCGTGATACTTATGATGAAACTACTTCTATGCTTGATAATACTGTGCCACTAGGTGAATTTCTTGATTGAACAACTTGCTAGGGCTAGAGAGAATGAAATTATTGAAACTGATAATATTGATGAAAGTGATGATGAAGATGCTCCCCCTAGATAGGAATTGCCTGTTGTGCCTGAGTGTTATGTTATGGATGAAGAAACCGCTAGAGACTTTCTTGCTTGCAATGATAGATATGATGTTAAGAAATTATTAGCTAAGCTGGAAGAAAAGTCTTTGAATGCTAGAATGAAATATGACCCTGCTTTTGCTACTTCACCTATCTGTATTACTGATAAGGATTATGATTTCTCTGTCGACCCTGAGATAATTACTTTGGTTGAATCTGATCCCTTTTATGGCTATGAATCTGAAACTGTTGTGGCACATCTTACTAAATTAAATGATATAGCCACCATATTCACTAATGATGAGAAAACTCGCTACTACTATATCCTTAAATTATTTCCGTTCTCATTAAAGGGTGATGCTAAGACATGGTTTAATTCTCTTGATCCTGGTTGTGTGCGTAGTCCCCAGGATATGATTTATTACTTCTCTGCTAAATATTTCCCCGCTCATAAGAAACAAGTTGCTTTAATGGAAATATATAATTTTATGCAAACCGAAGAAGAGAGTCTCCCACAATCTTGGGGGAGGCTTCTCCAATTACTTAATGATTTGCCTGATCATCCTCTAGAGAAAAATGAAATACTTGATATCTTTTATAATGGACTAACCGATGCTTCCAGAGACCACCTGGATAGTTGTGCTGGTTGTGTTTTCAGGGAAAGAACAGTTGATCAAGCTGAATTGTTATTGAATAATATGTTGACTAATGAAAATAATAGGACACTTCCTGAACCAACTCCTAAGCCAACTCCGAGGAAAAGGAGTATTCTATTTCTCAGTCCTGAAGATATGCAAGAGGCAAAGAAATCTATGAATGAAAAAGGTATTAAAGCTGATGATGTTAAGAATTTACCTCCTATTGAAGAAATACATGGTCTTAATTTGCCACGTGTTGAAGAAATACATGGTCATGATAACTCGACACATGTAGTAAAGGTAAATTCTCTTTATAGATTTGATGAAGGTGATATTCCTCGTTATAAGTCTGCTAGCCAATGCTTAGATGAGTTTGATAATTTTATTGTTAAACAAGAAAACTTCAATGCTTATGTTGGTAGACAATTGAAATGCAATGCTTATATGATTGAACACTTGAGTGATTATATGTCTAGAGTTAAAGGTGAACTTAATTTTTTTTAGTAAACATGCTTCTATGGTTACCACTCAAGTAGAACAAGTGCTTAAAGCTCAAAATGATTTGCTCAATCAATTAAATAATAAGAGAAATGATAATGCTATTAGAGTTGTTACTAGAGGTGGTAGAATGACTCAGGAACCTTTGTATCATGAGGGCCACCCTAAGAGAATTGAGAAAGATTCTCAGAGGACTAATGTTGATGCACCTAGTCCTTCTAAGAAGAAGAAAAAGAAAAATGATAGGACTTTGCATGCTTCTACTGAACCTGTTGTTGACACACCTGAGAATCCCAATGATATTTCTATTTCTGATGCTGAAACACAATCTAGTAATGAACATGAACCTAGTGATAATGTTAATGATGATGTTCATGTTGATGCTCAACCTAGCAATAACAATGATGTAGAAATTGAACCTGCTGTTGATCTTGATAACCCACAATCAAAGAATCAACGTTATGATAAGAGAGACTTTGTTGCTAGGAAGCACGGTAAAGAAAGAGAACCATGGGTTCAAAAACCCATGCCTTTTCCTCCTAAACCATCCAAGAAAAAGGATGATGAGGATTTTGAGTGCTTCGCTGAAATGATTAGACCTATCTTTTTGCGTATGCGTTTGACTGATATGCTTAAAATGAATCCTTATGCTAAGTACATGAAAGACATTGTTACAAATAAAAGAAAGATACTTGAAGATGAAATTTCCATCATGCTTGCTAATTATACTTTTAAAGGTGGAATACCTAAGAAACTTGGAGATCCCGGAGTACCAACTATACCATGCTCCATTAAAAGAAACTATGTTAGAACTGCTTTATGTGATCTTGGAGCCGGTGTTAGTGTTATGCCTCTCTCTTTATATAGTAGACTTGATTTGAATAAGTTGACACCTACTGAAATATCTTTGCAAATGGCCGATAAATCAACTGCTATACCTGTTGGTATTTGTGAGGATGTGTCTGTTGTGGTTGCAAACGTCACTATTTTAACGGACTTTGTTATTCTTGATATTCCCGAGGATGATAGTATGTCGATTATCCTTGGTAGACCCTTTTTGAATACTGCAGGGGCTGTTATTGATTGCAACAAAGGCAATGTCACTTTTCATGTTAATGGTAATGAGCATACGGTACACTTTCCAAGGAAACAACCTCAAGTTCATAGTATCAACTCTATTGGAAAAATTCCATCTATTATTATTGGAGGTTTTGAATTTCCTCTTCCTACTGTCAAAAACAAATATGATATTCTTATTATTGGGGATATGCATATCCCCGTTGAGGTAACCTAGTGCTATTCAAAAATTCTCCAGTTTCATGCGATTCGAAATGAGTTTGTTAACAAGACCTGGTCAACCTTGTTAGTAGATTCCTTTTGATGAGCATGAGATGGATGAAGTTAGAAAGCACAACCTTCTGTACCCTCCTTTTAATTTCTGTTATTTCGATTAAATAAAGCAAAAATAATATTTTCTATCTGTTTTCTGATTTATCCGTGCAATAAAAAAATACCCCGAAAATAAAAGTTCTCCAAATGACCTGAAATTGAAATATGATTTTTTGTAGAATATTTAAGAATATCTGGCAGTGAGAACACATCAGGGGGAGCCAGCACCTGGCCATGAGGGTCCAGGGCGCGCCCACCCCCTGGGCGCGGCCCCCTGCCTCGTGGGCCCCTGGTGGCACCCTCCACGTACTTATTCCAGCACCCACATACTTCGTCTTCCTCCAGAAAAAATCACCACCTAGCTCAAACCCGTGTTTTAGCTCGTTTTGCTGCGATTTTCAATCTCCTTGCTCAAAGCTCCACTCACAAACTGCTTTGGGGGATTGTTCTTCGGTATGTGACTCCTCCAATGGTCCAATTAGTTTTTGTTCTAGTGCTTTATTTATTTTTGCTGCTTAGGTGACCCTGTTCTTGAGCTTGCATGTCAAATTTATTTGGTCCCAAGTAGTTCTAATGCATGATATAGTCTCTAGGCACTTGTGGGAGTAGTTGCTATCAATTTTGTTGAGTTTGGTTCACTTTTATTTTGAGTTACTAAAAATTTTCAGAAATTTTTCAGAGGAAGAAATATGTTTAGGAAAATGTACCAAGGTGGTTCTTCAAGGAAGCAAGGACCCAGGCCCGCAATACGTGAGACGGACCATGAACCACCAAGAGAAGCTCAAGTGCGGCCTTGTGAATGGCCGTCGGAAAACTTCATGGTTCAAGCCGGAATTGAGGGTGAATTCGACGCGTATGTGAGTAGTGCTGAACTCGAGGGCTTCATGCTAGATAAGTGCCATCAATACTACCACCTTACTGATTCCTTTGTGAGAAGATTTAAATTTACATCATCACACAATTCTCACACTGTCCTATTTGATCTCTATAATAAATTTTATACCATGGACTTAGAGGATTTTAATACTGCTTGTAAACTCCCACAATGGGGTAGTGCTAGTGAACCTCGCAAATCTGAGTTTAAAGATTTTCTTGCTAGTATCACTGTGGGGGAATCTAGAGAAATAACACAAGTCACCATAGGGAGCATTCATTTTCCTGCTATACATTATTTTGCTCTCTTTATAGGTAGATGCATAAACGATAAGGATGAGGCATGCCACATGTGTGTTCCAGATCTTAGTGTTCTCAAGAGTGTTGTGTTAGGAGATAGACAATATAACTTGGGGGCCATAGTTGCACGTAGGTTGCATAATAACAGTATTAGTGGAGATTTGTTTGGTGGAATTTATGCCGTGTGGCTAATTATCTTGAGATACCCATACATGAAAATGATACGGAATTGCCTCCTACTTATTTAGATTATAATGCTATGGTTCGCCATCAGTTTGTTGAGATGAATGAACAGTTCCTCCAATACCGACTAATCTTCAACAGACGTTGCACTGTCCATGTTGCTCTCCCCGCTCCGGCTTTCTTTGACTTTCAGGCAAAAGGGAGATATGTTATAACCAGGGAGGAGGCGAACGAGTATGAGAGGAGGTTGGAGACAGCCCGCCTCCAAGCTGTAGCTCATCAGGCAATAGCCGTAGCATCTCAGTACGACCCCAACTACAACTTTGGATATCCGCCAGGCCAGCCGTGGGCATAGACCAACTTAGGCCAAAAGCCTAAGCTTGGGGGAGTACATATTTCCCACCGACATTAAATTCATGTTCACACACTCATTCTAGTTGTCGGTGCTCATACTTTTTCATTGTACTATCCATGCTAGTTTATTTTCTTTTTCTCGCTTTCTTCTTGTGTGTTTGGATATCCTTAAGAAAAACCAAAAAAATTTAGTTGTAGCTTTTAGCTAGTTTACTTTTCATGCTTGTAGTAGTAGCAATTAAAAGAAAACCCAAAAAGATTTATCGTTCTTCTTTTGCTTGTTGGGAGCTTTCCCGTGTAAATAGTTTTATTTCTTTTCTTTGGGGGTCGAGAGGAGAAGACCATATTGAAAATTTTGAAGTGGCTCTTATATGCATTATTGTTGATTTAACAAAGAGCCCATATTACCTTGTCTTCTCCCTTGAGTTAAATGCTTGCAGATTCCAGCTTAGTCCAATGCACGTGCACTATTATTATTATCCACACCGTTCGGTCGTGCAAGTGAAAGGCAATAATGACGATATATGATGGACTGATTGAGATGAGAGAAGCTGGTATGAACTCAACCTCTCTTGTTTTCGTAAATATGATTAGTTCATCGTTCCTGATCCAGCCTATTATGAATGAAACATGTTTGCAATAACAATTAGAGATTATAGGTGCTTATGCCATGCTTAATTAGCTATGAGTTTATAATGGTTTACCTTGCGTGCCAACATGCTATTAAAATGGTTGTGATGTGGTATGATAGGGTGGTATCCTCCTTTGAATGATTCAAGTGGCTTGACTTGGCACATGTTCACACATGTAGTTGAAACAAAATCAACATAGCCTCCACGATATTTATGTTCATGGTGGATTATATCCTACTCATGCTTGCACTCAATGTTTATTAATTTTAATGCATGTTCATGACTGTAGTCGCTCTCTAGTTGGTCGCTCCCCAGTCTCTTTCTAGCCTTCACTTGTACTAAGCGGGAATACTGCTTGCGCATCCACTTCCATAAACCCCAAAGTTATTCCATAGGAGCCCACCATACCTTCCTATATGCGGTATCTACCTGCCGTTCCAAGTAAATTTGTATGTGCCAAACTCTAAACCTTCAAATAAAATTCTGTTTTGTATACTCGAATAGCAAATGTATCAACTAGGGCTGTCTGTATCTTCCATGCTAGGCGGGTTATTCTCAAGAGGAGTGGACTCCGCTCCTCACTCACGTGAAAATGGCCGGTCACCGGGATGCCCAGTCCCATGCTCAAACCAAATCAAAATAATTGCAAACAAAACTCCCCCAGGATTGTTGTTAGTTGGAGGCACCCATTGTTTCGGGCAAGCCATGGATTGATGCTTGTTGGTGGTGGGGGAGTATAAACTTTACCATTCTGCTTGGGAACCGCTTATAATGTGTGTAGCATGGAAGATACCGAGATCTCTCGGTTGTTATGTTGACAATGAAAGTATGCCGCTCAAAATATTATTTATCTCTATTTCAAAAATCGAGCTCTGGCACCTCTACAAATCCCTGCTTCCCTCTGCGAAGGGCCTATCATTTACTTTTATGTTGAGTCATCATCCTCTTATTAAAAAGCACCAGTTGGAGAGCACCGCTGTCATTTGCATCCATTACTATTAATTTATATTGAGTATGACTATGACTGGATCTCTTTTACCATGAATTACAATGTTTAGTCAGTCCTTGATCTTCATAGGTGCTCTACATTTATGTTTTGCGGTCTGAGAAAGGGCTAGCGAGATATCATCTTGTTATATCATATTATGATTGTTTTGAGAAAGTGTTGTCATCCGAGATTTACTATTATTGCTCGCTAGTTGATTATGCCATTGATATGAGTAAACATGAGACCTAAGTGTTATTGTGAATATGGTTACTTCATAATCTTTGCTGAAAACTTGAATGCTGGCTTTACATATTTACAACAACAAGAGCAAACAGAGTTTGTAAAAGTTTTTCTTTGTCACTTTCAGTTTGTCAACTGAATTGCTTGAGGACAAGCAAAGGTTTAAGCTTGGGGGAGTTGATACGTCTCCATCGTATCCACTTTTCCAAACACTTTTGCCCTTGTTTTGGACTCTAACTTGCATGATTTGAATGGAACTAACCCGGACTGACGATGTTTTCAGCAGAATTGCCATGGTGTTATTTTTGTGCAGAAATAGAAGTTCTCGGAATGACCTGAAACTTCACGGAGAATATTTTTGGAATTAATAAAAAATACTGGCGAAAGAATCAAGGCCAGGGGCCCACACCCTGTCCACGAGGGTGGGGGACGCGCCTCCCCCCTAGGCGCGCCCCTGCCTCGTGGGCCTCCTGGTGCTCCACCGACCTCAACTCCAACTTCATATATTCACGTTCGGGGAGAAAAATTCAGGGAGAAGGATTCGTCGCGTTGTACGATACGGAGTCGCCGCCAAGCCCTAATCTCTCTCAGGAGGGCTGATCTGGAGTCCGTTCGGGGCTCCGGAGAGGGGAATCCGTCGCCATCGTCATCATCAACCTTCCTCCATCACCAATTTCATGATGCTCACTGCCGTGCGTGAGTAATTCCATCGTAGGCTTGCTGGACGGTGATGGGTTGGATGAGATTTATCATGTAATCGAGTTAGTTTTGTTAGGGTTTGATCACAAGAATCCCTACTACGGTAGCCGGGGCGCAGGGTTGCGAGAAGAGCAGGATTAGTAATTAGCACAAGGGTCGTTTACCCAAGTTCGGGCCGCGAGGATGCTTAATACCCTAGTCCTGCTTTGGTGGTTGTATTTCAGAGAGTTCTTGAGCTCTCGAACTAGCTATGGTGGATGCGTGGTTCGAAAGAGCCGAATCCTTCTCCAGTATGCCAAGGGCCTCCTTTTATAGTCGAAAGGGGCTGCCACAGTGGCACACAGGAGGTGGAAAGGCGTACAGTACTGCGAGCTTATCGCTCATATTACAGGACAAGATGCATTTAATGCGTCGCTGAGGTGTCCCCTGGCTTTATCGGGGACGGGAGCGAGGCCCTTCCCGTCTGTCGCCGCTCCTCCTTTCTTCGACACGCGCCCTAGCCAGTGATGCATGCGGCGCCATGTAGGCAGGCAGGCAGCTGGGGTGGCGCGGTGGTGGAGCCTTCACGAAGATCTGCATGCCGCCACGCAGGCGTGTGCCAAGTTGGCCCGGAAGCTGCATGTTGCCATGTAGGTGCCTGCCCAGCTGGTTGGGCTGGCAGCTGCATGCGAACGGCGGTGGTGACTTGGTTGGTGCGGGCCTGGCTGTGGCCCCGCTGGCGCCCTTGGTGAGGGCCTTGCCGGGTGGCCCGGCAAGGGTCTTGCCATGGCGTGCCATCGTCCCCGGCAAGGATCTTGCCGGGGGTCTTGTGGCTCTCCTTGGCAAGGGTCTTGCCGAGGACCGTCATCTTTTAATCCTCATCTGATCTTGAATATTCCTTGTCTTCACAAAGATCTGCATGCCACCACAGAGGTAACTCCCGAGCCCTGGCCCAACGTGGTTGATGGTGTTGGAGACCGTGCTCTGTTGGTGTTTGGGCGTGCTGCCCCGGCAAGGGTCTTGCCGGGGCTGCTAAGGCCGTCCCCGGCAAGGGTCTTGCCAGGGGAAACTGCTCTGCCCCTCTGCTTCTTTGCGTTCTTGGCCTTGGCGTCGTCTTGATTGTCTTGGGCTTCGGTTTTACCTTGGTTCACCTCCCCTATTCTGCTTGGTGTGGCCGTGGGTGCGGCTCCGACTGCCCGTGCACAAGTAAGGGGTACAAAGATGAGCCCCTTCTTTCGTACACCGACATAACTGTTGCATGAATAATCGCATCTGACATAATTATCCATCACTGATCCATTGCCTACGAGCTTTTCACATATTGCTCTTTGCTTAGTTACTTCACCGTTGCCATTGTTACAATTACTACAAAACTGCTACTGTTACTTTTGCCACCGTTACCGTTACTTCCATAATACTTTGCTACTAAATACTTTGCTGCAGATATTAAGTTATCCAGGTGTGGTTGAATTGACAACTCAACTGCTAATACTTGAGAATATTCTTTGGCTCCCCTTGTGTCGAATCAATAAATTTGGGTTGAATACTCTATCCTCAAAAACTGTTGCCACCCCATATACTTGTGGGTTATCACATGGTTGTGTGGCTTAGGGCCCACGTCGCCATTGGGTGGTAGTAGGATCTTTTACTCCTCGTCTATACTCTGGGATTCTGATCTCTCTTCTACTCGGGTTAAATAATTTTGCTAACTCTACCCTAGGTTCTTGTGATCACATCCATCCGGAGATTTGTATTATGCCTTTCTTGAATTGAGGGCCAAGATCTTCTTCACCTTGTTCACGGGCCACGGGATCCTTTTATCGAGGGCACCCTGCGTTGTCCCCTGCAGATTCCTCGTTCTAGTGGTTTTCTCCGACATGGATGTAGCCTTTTGCTATGTCTCGTTGTTGTATCCCTCCATCGCGTGCCAGTGTGCCGCCTAGTATGTCTAGGATGATTCTCTTGTCCGAACTCATACTAACAACATAACAACGTGTAATTGGCTCTGTATATGTATTTGTATGTCTTTAATGACTACTGTTTTGTACATACTGTGCCTTTGCCCATTGTTCAAGTTACATCAAGAATGACTCCATACACTGCTCCACCCCTTGTTAAACTGCTCCCTAATGTTTTTAGCAGGATGGCTGACGATCCTCCACCTCCACCTTATATTGCCGCAATGATGCAGCAGTTTGTGCTGAATCGTCAGTTTATGACTGGGGTAATGGCCCAGTTTCCAAACCAGAATGCTAATCAACAGCCTGCCCCAATGACACTGCAAGAATCCGTGCGCCTCAACTCGTCCATTTTCCGCAATTCCACCAATCCTATGGATGTTGATGATTGGCTTCGTGACATCCTGTTTGAGATGGAGTCAGCTAATGTTGCCCCTGCCAGTTACGTCACCTTTGCGACATTCCACTTGAAGGGTCCAGCTGCTCAATGGTGGGAAAGCCACAAGGGTATGTTGCCTGCAGAGACTGTAACCACTTGGCAAGAATTTCAGTTAGCCTTTCGTGCAAGATACATTCCTCAAGGTCTGATGGACCAGAAGAAGGAGTTCTGCAAATTCTCACAGGGCACAATGACTGTGGATGAATATCAGAGGAAATTCCTTGAATTATCCCGCTATGCTACGGATGACGTCTGCACTAACGCTCACAAGCAGGAGAAATTCTGTGAAGGGTTGCGTCCTGATATAAAGCTCGCACTTGTTGCTCATGATTGCATAGACTTTGTGACGCTTGTCAGCCAAGCTTTCCGAACTGAAACTGGTCTGACTGAGTACCAGGAGTCGCTCAAGCGTACTCGAGATGTTGGCCCATCCCTCGAGTCAGCCTGCTCAGAAACGTCGAGTCTGGATCCCACACAATGTTCATCATTGACCTGCTCCAACACCAAGCCCGTCTTATGTTGCACCTCGTCTGCCTCTGCCGCCGAGACAGCTACGATTCAGAGTGGACAGTCCAATGCTATGCCTCCTCCCCATAATGATGGCTTATGCCACAAGTGTGGACAGCCAGGACACCATACCCTCGATTGTCACCAGGGTCAGTCTCAGGATGCACCACGCCCTCCTGTTGGTCGTAAGAAGAGTTGTCGAAACCGCCGATTCAGGAACCGTAATATCATACCGGCTGCTATTGTACTTGGCCATGTCAATCATATCGATGCTGAAAAGGCTCAGAAGGAACCGACAATCGTGATGGGTACCCTTCGCATTAATTCAGTGTGAGCTTCTGTCCTTTTTTATTCAGGAGCATCGCATGCTTTCGTGTCCCAACAATTTGCTCGGCTGCATGGGTTAGCTAGGGAAAATTTGCCCACTCCTTTAGCGATTCAATCTCCGGGATCCAAGTGGCAAACAACAATGTTATGCCCTCGCAACCAAATCGAGATTGGAGGTCTACTTTTTTCGGCTTCTCTCTTTGTACTCAAACCTTCCAACATAGACGTCATTCTTGATATGGAATGGTTGACCGCCCATAATGCTTTGATTGACTGTGCTACCAAGACAATCCAACTCACTCACCCTTCTGGCCAGACAGTCCAATACTCAGCCCGAGCAGCTCAGGATGCCGAGAATCAGATATATGTTCTGAATGCATTGAATGCCTCACCTCTTGAGGGAATAGATAACATTCCGGTCGTTCGTGATTTCGAAGATGTCTTTCCAGAAGAACTTCCAGGAATACCCCATGCTAGAGCTGTTGAATTCATCATAGACTTGATGTCGGGCACTCCTCCTATTGCCAAGCGGCCATACAAGATGCCGCCGCATGAACTCCTTGAGCTTAAGGAGGAAATCGACAAATCTTTTAGCAAGGGTTTCATTCGTCCTAGTTCATCTACTTGGGGAGCACCTTCTCTCTTTGTCAAGAAGAAGGATGGTATGAATCGTTTGGTCCAAGATTACCGACCTATCAACCAGGCAACAATTCAGAACAACTATCTGCTTCCCAGAATCAACGATCTGTATGATCAACTTGCTGGTTCCTCAATATTCTCTAAACTTGATTTGAGGTTGGGTTACCACCAGATCCGGGTTCGTGAAGAAGATATTCCCAAGACTGCTTTCGTGACTCGCTATGGTGAGTACACCGTCATGTCCTTTGGTTTGACAAATGCTCTAGCTAATTCTCTCGTCCGATGAACTATATATTCAGGGAATACCTCGATAAGTTCGTCGTGGTTTATCTGGATGATATCCTTGTATATTCCAAGAATAAAGAAGAACATGTTGAACACCTTCGACTTGTTGTGGAAAAGCTTAGAGAACATCAACTATATGCTAAGTATTCCAAGTGTGAATTCTGGCTTCCTAAAGTGACCTACCTTGGGCATGTTATCTCCAAGGATGGTATTGCCGTCAACCCCGAGAGAGTTCAGGCTATTCTCGATTGGACTCCTCCGAAGAATGTCAAGCAAGTTAGAAGTTTTCTCGGACTCGCCAGCTACTGCCGTCGTTTCGTCGAGAACTTCTCCAAAATTGCCAAGCCCCTGACTGGTCTGCTTCACAAAGGCGTCAAGTTTGAGTGGACGAAAAGTGTAAGGATAGTTTCCAAGCACTCAAAGACAAGCTGACTTCTGCCCCAGTGCTTGCCCCTCCAGATACTAAGAAGATTTCGTCATTTACTGCGACACTTCACGTCAAGGATTAGGCTATGTCCTAATGCAAGAGCGCAAAGTGATTGCTTATGCCTTTCGTCAGTTGCGCCCTCACGAAGAGAACTTCCCAGTTCACGACCTCGAGCTTGTTGCTGTTATACATGCACTAAAACAGTGGCGACATTACCTTCTCGGTAATCATTGCGAGATCTTCACCAAGCACCAAATTCTGAAGTACATGTTCACCCAGCCAGACCTGAACCTCCGTCAACACACATGGATGGAGACCGTAGCAGACTTTGACTTGGGTATTTCCAATACACCAGGCAAGGCTAATGTAATGGCTGATGCCTTGAGCCGCAAGTCATATTGCAACCATCTAGAGGTTTGCAAAGTTCAGCCTCGCTTGTTGAAGAATTCAGAAAGTTGAACCTCCATATTGTTCCTCCGGGTGCACTCGCTCCCCGTCCTAAGGAGTTCCGCAAGATGAACCTCCGTGTTGTTCCCCAGGTTTCCCTCAATACCCTGGTTGTCGAGCCAGATCTCGTGGAGAGCATCAAGAGACTGCAGAAGTATGACTCTCAAGTTGAGAAGATTAAGCGCTACCTCGCAGAAGGAAGGCCCTCGTTCTTCACTGTTGAAGATGATGACACCTTGTTCTTTAAAGGTCACCTAGTGGTTCCTTCAAAAGACAACCTGGATATGACTCGAAAAGTTATGAACGAAGCTCATGATACGCCTCTGTCTATTCATCCAGGTAGCACCAAGATGTACCAAGACATTCGTCAGAGATTTTGGTGGTCAAACATGAAGCAAGACATTGCTCGTTATGTTGCTGAATGGTGACGTTTGCCATCGTATCAAAGCAGAACACCAAAGGCCTATTGGAACTCTGCAACCTATCTCTATTCCTGAATGGAAATGGGACCATGTTGAAATGGACTTCATCACTGGATTTCCCAAATCACAGAAAGGTAATGATGCTATTCTTGTCATCATTGACCGGCTTTCTAAAGTTGCACACTTTGTGGACGTCAAAGAAACAATCACTGCTAGTCAACTGGCAACTCTCTATATGTCCAGAATTGTTTCACTTCACGGTATTCCATTGGTAATCAGTTCAGACCGTGGCAACTTATTCACTTCAAGATTCTGGGCAAGTTTCTAGGAAGCTATGGGAACTCATCTGTCTTTCAGCACCGCTTTTCACCCTCAATCTCAGGGACAAGTTGAACACGTCTATCAAGTTCTCGAAGACATTCTTCGAGCTTGTGTTATTTCCTTCGGCAAGAAATGGGAGGAATCCCTCCCGTATGCTGAGTTCTCCTACAACAATAGCTATCAAGCTAGTATAAAGATGGCCCCTTCGAAGTGTTATATGGATGAAAGTGTCGAACCCCTCTGAACTGGTCAGAAACTGGGGAATGTCCACTCTTCGGTCCGGATATTATCCAACACGCCGAAGAACAAGTCCGCGTCATTCGCGAGAATCTCAAGACTGCTCAGTCACGTCAGAAGAGTCAGTATGACCGTCATCATAAAGACATGGTCTATCAACCTGGCGAAAACGCTTATCTTCGAGTTACACAAATGAAGGGTGCACACCACTTTGGGATCAAGGGAAAGCTAGCTCCTCGCTATATTGGTCCTTGCACTATTCTCGAAAGGCGTGGAAAAGTGGCATACCAACTAGAGCTGTCGTCGAACCTTTCTCAGGTTCACGATGTGTTCCATGTGTCACAGCTCCGCCGCTGCTTCAAGGACCCAATCCGAGCAGTGGATCATGAAGTGCTTGAATTGCAACAAGACCTCTCCTATAAAGAGCATCCGGTCCGCATTCTCGACCAAGCTGAACGCCACACACATCAGAAGGCGATCAAGTTCCTCAAGGTCCAGTGGTCGCATCACTCTAAAGACGAAGCCACTTGGAAACGCGAGGAATTCCCCGCACTGTATCCTTCTACCTCCTAAAATCTCGTGACGAGATTTCTTGTAGTGGAGGAGAATTGTAACGCCCGGATAATTATGCTACAGTAATCCCATGCTAATGACGCCACGTCACCGCGATTACTGTTGTTATCCTCGCGATGATTCAGTCACGTTCGGATTCAAATTTCAAAATTAAGTCAAACGGCAAAAGTAAATAAAAGAAAGGAGAAAGAAATCAAACAAAAAAACAAAAGAAGATCCCACCCCCGCGGCCCAGCCGGCCCACCCCCGCTACCTCTGGCCTACCAGGCCACCTCCCCGAACCCTAACCCCCACACGATCCCCACTTTCCCCACTCTCTCCCTCGCCCCTCCTCTGCCCCCGATTGGATCAGGGGGATCGAGTCGTGCCCAGTCGCCTGGACGCCGCTGCCCCCTGCGCCGCCCCGACGACCGCGCCCCGCCACCCGGTGCTGCTCGACGTCGTCTTCCCCGTCGCGCCGGACCTCGCCGCCGTCGTCCCCATCTCCCCCGAGCCGCGACATCGCGCCTAGCCGCCCCGTACCCCGGCCACGCATGTGAGGCCTCCGCCCACCTCTCTTTCCCCCTCCCGTGGCCACCGTCGGCCGTCCCGCGCCACCGCGTCTACCCCGCGGCTCGCCTCGCTCGCTTGCCGCTACCGTGCCGCGCTGCCCGCCTCGCCATGCAGCCACTGCTGCTCCTCCACCTGCCGCGCCTAACCGCGACCCGGCCTCGGCCTCGGCCCCGTCCACCACCCCGCGCTGCACCGCCCGCTGCCAAGCGCCGCGCTGCCCTGTCCTGCTCCCAGCGGCCGCCGCCTGCTGCCCCACACCGCCGCCGCCCTAGCGCCCGCGCGCCGCAGCCCTTGCTCCGCCGTCGCTGCGCTCGGCCACGCCGGCGCCATGCCGCCGCACTCTGCCAGGACCTCGCCGGCCCTGCCCGCTCCACCCCCCGCGCCGGCGCATCTCCAAGGCCCGCGCTCGGGCTCGCCCCATCAGGCGCCCGTGGCTGCGCCGTTCGCCCGCCCGTCGCCTGCTAAGGCTTTGTGGGCCGCAGACCATAGGGGCCCACGCCCCTATCCAAAAAAAGAGATTAAAACAATATAATATAAAATAATAATAATAAATTAATTAACTAGTTAATTAAGGGATTTTTATTTCTGTGCCCCAGGTTCCTTAGTTCTACTCATTCATCCCCACGATCTTAACTTTTGCTCACTTTCCCCACTCCCTTGCCCGAAACCCTCATAACTGGTCACAGCGGACGTTGCCGTTGGGTCAATGGCTTGACCGTTAACTCTGACGAGTGGGGCCGCATAGGGCCGAGTCCACATAATTGACCGTTACGTGGTAACCAGTGGGGCTGCGAAACTGACACTCACTGTAACCTGAATCATATCGAGTCACTTCCGCGCCGCCCCCTCCGCCGCCGTCGTGCCGCCTCTGCTGTCGTCATGTCGCCTCCGCCACAGTCGTGTAACCTCTGCCGCCATCATGCCGCCTCCACCGCATCTACCCTCTCTCCCCATCTAGGGTTAGGAAGCGATGTCGGGGGAGCACCCCATCTGGCCCATCGACCATGGAGATGATTGGGTTGAATCAGAGGCGGATAATTCATGGATTCCACCTGGGTAAGTATCGCTTTCCTCTCATATTGATTAGGTGATCCGTAAATTAGGTTGTATTTGACCACCGTTGGCGTGAATCAGTGCAATTTATCTGAAAATTTTCGGCCTAACTACGCCCTTTATCTTATTTCAATCGAATAGGGTTGATCCTGCACTTGCTTTTCGGCTGGCGGTTAGAATGGAAACTAGCTAGCTGCGTGGAACTAAGCCGTGTCTGATTTCTGGGTTTTTCTATCCTAAAGTGGTAGAAACCAGTGTTTCATTCACAGATTTCCGTGAGGCACTCTGTTGTGAGTATCCGTGGAGCCCTGTCGATGCTGTTGAACTGAGATATTTTGACAGTACCGAGCAGAGATTTGTCCCATTAACTTGTGATGAGCATTTGGGATTGCTATTTAGTTTGAATGCTGACAGCCGTTTCGGTAAAATCCATATCGGTGTGCTTCAGGCACGCAAACAACGTATCCCGAAGGGGAAGGGTGTTCAGACATCATCTGTCTCTGCTAATAGCGAGCATCCTTGCACTCCTTGTAGGTCGAGACCAAGTAAACCTAGTGGTTCTGAAAGCCACAACATGTCGGTTGCCGCTAATTCTGCCACTTCTCCTCTCCCTTCTGCACCTGGTGTAGAAGTAGATGCAGAGCCTGATGAGGAAGTGCCTCGACATGGATGAGGATGAGATTCTATTCCCTGAACTGGTAGATAGAGTCAGTCAACAGGCAGTGGAAGATGAATATCCAGAGGAGCCTAGCAGTCGTGCTAGATTTGATGACACTGACAATGAAGAGAGGGAGGAGAACATTGACTCCTTAGTTTTACAAGAATATGATGGTGAGGACATGCCAATAATTGAGTGGAACAGGGAAAATCCTGAGCTTACTCCAGGGACCATATTCGAATCGAGAGTGGACTGTCGTAATGTAGTGACTACATATTGCATTCTCACTGAAAATTCCTATGAGGTTGATAGGAGTGAGCCAGGAAGATTCACTGTTCATTGCCCTTATGATAGGTGTAGGTGGAGGTTGCATGCATCCACTATGCTAAAGAGAAAATTGATTCAGGTATTACAACTGAATCTTTTTATCAGATTATTTATCCATTCTATATTTAGATCATGTGTACTCTTTCTTAATTGTATTTGACATCATTTTTCATTTTGTTTTAGATAAAAAGCAACCCACGCGGGCACACTTGCCCACCTGGAGGGGGGGAAGGAAGAATCAAAGCTTGCAAAGACTAGGTGGGTGGCAGATGCAATCTAGGATTGGGTGAGGGAAACACCAACAATTGGTCCAACAACACTCCATGGGAAGCTATTTGAGAAGTACAAGATTAATATACCTTACATGAGGATTTTCTATGCTAAGGAAAGGGCTCTTGATAGGATTAATGGTCCATGGAATGAGAGTTTTCAGTTGCTTTACACCTTCAAAGCTGAAGTGGAGACGGGTAGTCCAGGGAGTGTTGTAGAGATTGACAAGCATACAGTTAAGTACAAATTAAAAGGGAAGGCACTAGAGAAGGAGTGCTTTAGGAGGGCTTTTGTTTGTTTCAAGGCTTGCTGGCAAGGGTTTCTAAATGGTTGTAGGCCCTATTTGGTTGTCGATGCAACTGATTTGAATGGAAGATGGAGAGGCCAGCTAGCATCAGCTTCTGCAGTTGATGGACACAACTGGCTATTCCTAGTTGCATTTTGTGTGTTGAAGGTAGAGTCCGAGGAGAGTTGGGTCTGGTTTCTGCAGCAGATGCGCAACATTATAGGTACACCCTCAGGTTTAGTTATACACACAGATGCTTGCAAGGGTTTAGAAACTGTAGTAGAAATTGCATTCCCTGGAGTGGAACATAGGGAATGTATGCGACACCTAGCATAGAATTTTAAAAAGAAATTCAGAGGCAAAGTTTATGATGAGAACCTATGGCCAACATCATACACATGCAGCTTGAGGAAGCATGAGCACCATTTGAGAGTGTTGTATGCTCACAATCCTTTGGTGAAGTAGTACATGGATGAACTGTAACGCCCACGATGCGGCTATATCTCCCACGTGTCGAGGCACGACTTAGAGGCATAACCGCATAGTGGTTTCGTCGCAAGAAGGGTCATCTTCACACAATCCCATGTAATGAACAAGAATGGGATAAAGAGTTGGCTTACAATCGCCACTTCACACAATACATAAATATTATTCATACATCATCCAAAATACAAACATATAGACCGACTACGGTCAAAATCCAGATGAAAATAAGACAACCCCAAATGCTAGATCCCCGATCGTCCCAACTGGGCTCCACTACTGATCATCAGGAAAAGACACATAGTAACGACCACGTTCCTCGTCGAACTCCCACTTGAGATCGACGCCATCATCTGCACTGGCATCGTCGGCACCTGCAACTGTTTTGGTAGAATCTGTGAGTCACGGGGACTCAGCAATCTCACACCCGTGAGATCAAGACTATTTAAGCTAGTAGGAAAGGATGGTGTAATGAGGTGGAGCTGCAGCGGCAAAAGCATATATGGTGGCTAACTTGCGCAAATGAGAGCGAGAAGAGAAGCAACGGAACGGACGTCATCTAGCAATGACCAAGAAGTGATCCTGAACCCCTACTTACGTCATACATAACTCAGACTGTGTTCACTTCCCGGACTCCGCCGAGAAGAGACCATCACGGCAACACACGCAGTTGATGTATTTTAATTGGGTCTAGTGACAAGTTCTCTACAACCGGACATTAACAAATTCCCATCTGCCTCATAACTGCGGGCACGGCTTTCGAAAGATAATACCCTGCAGGGGTGTCCCAACTTAGCCCATCATAAGCTCTCACGGTCAACGAAGGATAAACCTTCTCCCGGAAAGAACCGATCAGTCTCGGAATCCCGGTTTACAAGACATCTCGACAATGGTAAAACAAGACCAGCAAAGCCGCCCGAATGTGCCGACAAATCCCGATAGGAGTTGCACATATCTCGTTCTCAGGGCACACCAGATGAACACTACGTACAGCTAAAACCAATCCTCGAGTTTCCCCAAGGTGGCGCTGCAAGTGGCTCTAGTTTGGACCAGCACTCAGAGGAACACTGGCCCGGGGGTTTAAATAAAGATGACCCTCGGGCTCGCGAAAACCCGGGGGAAAAGGCTTAGGTGGCAAATGGTAAAACCAAAGTTGGGCCTTGCTGGAGGAGTTTTATTCAAGGCGAACTGTCAAGGGGGTCCCATAAATCACCCGACCGCGTAAGGAACGCAAACTCAAGGAACATAATCCCGGTATATCAGTAACTAGGGCGGCAAGAGTGGAACAAAACACCAGGCATAAGGCCGAGCCTTCCACCCTTTAGCAAAATATATAGATGCATTAATTTAAAAAGAGATATTGTGATAGCCCAACATTTCCATGTTCCAACATGGAACAAACTTCAACTTCACCTGCAACTAGCAACGCTATAAGAAGGGCTGAGCAAAAGCGGTAACTTAGCCAAACAACGGTTTGCTAGGAAAGGATGGTTAGGGGCTGACATGGCAAAAATGGGAGACATGATATAGCAAGTGATAGGTAGCGGAGCATGGCAATAGAGCGAACAACTAGCAAAGCAAAGATAGAAGTGATTCCGAGGGGTGGTCATCTTGCCTGCAAGGTTCTCAGAGTTGTCGAAAGCTTGATCCTCGTAAGCGTACTCGACAGGTTTCTCGTTCACGAACTCGTCTCCCGGCTCTACCCAAGACAAGAACACAAACAAACGGAACCACAATCAACCACGAGAAATACACAAGCAACATGATGCAAAACATGTATGATATGCAAGATAAGATATGCGATGCATATGCGTGCTCCGGAAGGAAAAATGATGAACATGGAAGTAACTTGGCAAACCAAGCATGCCACTGGAAAGGTGAGATGATTTCGGTCGAAATCGATATAAAGATCACCGGAATCGGATGCACGGTTTGCAAATGGCAAGCAAAACAAGAATGACACTAATCTGCGATAAACAGCAAGATAGCACTTAAAATGCAACAAACAACAATGTACAGCACCTCAACATAGCAACAAAGCACATGTAAGTAATCTACAGGAGATGCTTGACAAAAGATGAACACTGAGATACGGCTAGTTCACAACATATCAAGCTCAAACAAGCATGACAAAAGTGCAAAAGATAACAGGTTCACAGACTTGGTGAAAAACTGGACATTGCAGAAAACAGCATCAGGTAGCAACGTTCAGAGCACGAAATCAACATGATAAAGGAACTTAACATAGCAAAACAAGGCATGGAAGTGTTCTACTAAAAGCACATGACAAAAGTCCCTTACTAACCATAAGCCAAAAAGGACCAGAAGATATGATGGCAAGCATGTAAACATAGCAAGTTTCGTTGTCAGGTTTCAGACAGCAGAAAACAGAGCATGACAGAAATAATAATGTGTAGGCCTCTTTGTGAGCTTGATGCACTCACCACAGAGCAATTCATGACAAGCCAATCCCACCTACAGTAAGATGGCATGTTTATGAAGCTAACCATGGCAAGAACAATTGCATAGCATGTATGGATCAACTACAATAAGCTTGGAACAATTGCATATCATGTTAAGAATCTGCCAGAAATATTTTATATTAAAAGTAGAGCAAGATTGAGTCATGCTATGGCACTCCATAATTGCAAACAATTGCAGGAATGGATCAATTACAACTATAGCTACAAAACATCCTTACTGAACATCTCCAAAATATGCATGGATCTCTCTGTAGCATCAAGTTTACATGGCAACAAAATAACAGCAGACAAGGACTTAGAGAAATCACTAAGTCCCTGAAATCAGAAATATTACGGAGCCTGCTTTGCATGCTTGTGCTAGTCACCACAGAGATCACAAAAATACATGGACTACACCACTGGAAAGATGGCATGGCATAATTCAAAACACATGTAGAGCTCATGCTCATAAGATGCACAAATTAAATGATACAAAAATAACAAATCTCCAAGTTCTGTCAAGAACCAGAGAATAACAGCAACTAGCCCTCTTCCAACAGAGATTTGGGCATCAAGATGAGCTCTAATGAACATGGTGCAATTTAATAAAATGTAGAGCATCACTATACGAACAATTTTACATATTACACGCACGAATCGGAGCTACATGCACGGAGTTATGACATCGGAAACAGGTGCACATGCTATGAAATTATGAGGACTTGGAGAAAAAAAGGAGGGGGAGAAAGTCAACCGATGGGTTACTGTGGATCTGGATCGTGGCCGCCCTGGAGGGAGCTCGAGCTCGCCGACGGGCTACGGGAGAGGAGAGGCGACGGCGGCGGGTCGCCAGAGGGAGGAGGAGCTGGGCGCCGCGCGGGGGAGAGGCGGCGCCGGCCGGGGACGGCGACGGGCGGCGGAGCACGGCGGACACGGGCGGAGGGGAGCACGGCCGGCGGCGGCCGGAGAGCTCGCCCGGCGCGGCGGCGGCGCGGGACCACAGCGGCGGCGCGGCGAGGAGAAGGCGGGGCGCTCGGGCCCGGCGCGGGGACGGGCGGGCCGGCCTCGGGCCTCGCGGGCCCGCGGCGGCGCGCGGCGGCGCTTCTCACGCGGCGTTCACTGGTTGGCGCGGGGGCGGCGTCTGAGGGCGGCGGACATGTCCGGGCGGCGGCGACTTCGTCCGGTGGCGCGAAAGAGGGGGAAGGCTAGGGTTTAGACTGCGATTGTATTTCGGGAGGGTCACATATTTATAGGTAGAGGGAGCTAGGAGGCTCCAAATGAGGTGCGGTTTTCTCCCACACGATCGTGATCGAACGACCTAGAGCATGGAAGAGAGTTTGGTGGGTTTTGGGCTGGTTTTGGAGGGGGTTTTTGCTGGACACTCAAATGGACTTTGCGGATGCCCGGTTAACCGTTGGAGTACCAAACGACCTCCAAATGGAACGAAACTTGACCGGTAGTCTCCGGGTGGTATATTGAGGCCACTTGACAAGCCTCGGTCCATTCCGAGAAAGTTTGACACCCGCACACGAAAGAAAACAAGAGGGGTGCACCGGAGGAGATAGGAGCGCCGGATTGCAAAACGGACAACGGGAAAAATGCTCGGATGCGTGAGACGAACACGTATGAAAATGCAATGCACATGATGACATGATATGAAAATGCATGACATGAAAAAAATACAAAACGAAAGACAAAACCCGACCACGGAGGGAATATCATAACACATAGCCGAAAATGGCAAGAGTTGGAGTTACAAATATGGCAAGTTGCATGCGGGGTGTTACATGAACATCATGGAAAGGTGTGGTCAAGAAGCAAATTCAATGAAATCTGCAAAGTAGACTATGTGACCAATAACCTCGCTGAGTGTTTCAATGCAAAGTTCAAGTCAGTGAAAGGGCTTTTGTTGTGTCAAGCATTTGATAAGATCAGGCAGATGATCATGATAAAGATAGCTCTTCGTAAAATAATTGCAGAAACACAATATGTTGGCCCTCTTATGCTCCCATCTCTGATTAAGGCATTGCATGCCAAGGCAAGAGGACTAAGGATGAAATGCATTCGACCGTCGACATACGAGGCTGAGGTGACATACACTGACAGTGAAAATAGGGAATGGAGATATCCAGTGAACCTTGCAACCAAGGAATGCATCTGTAGGGAATGGTAGATTTGCGGGAAGCCGTGCATACATGCCCTACATCTTATGACTGTTATTGGATGTGAAGATGGTGAAGTTGATCAGTATTGCTCTGAATATTTCTCTGTTGCCAAATTTAGGGCTACGTATGCTGAAAATGTGACTGCACTCTTGGGAAAAGACCAATGGAACATAGTAGACCCAGGGTTCAAACTCCGTTCTCCTGTACTGACTAGACCACCAGGAAGACCAAGGAAAAATAGGATAAGAGCTGGTGAAGAGGGTCGCGTAAAAAACAACGTAAGTGCAAAAGATATGGTATCCTAGGGCATATTGCTAGGCGTTGTACCAATCCAGTTGATGCATCATTTGGAGAAGAGGAACAATGGGCAGTAGCAAATGCAGAGGAGAATGCAGCGGCAGAGGAGCATGCAGCAAGTTTAGAGGAGAATGCAGCAAGTTTAGAGGAGAATGAAGCAACTGAAGTAGCAGCTTGGTACGTGTGCAACCTTTCCCTTTTTTGCATTTTTTATCGATGGCTAAGCTTATTTCTCTTTGACCCAGGTCTAGGTTAATTAGAGGCACAGGACAGAAAAGACCTAGAGAGGAAGAAACTTCATCGGTTGAACCATCATCTGATGCAGAATTTGAAACCATGGCTTATGAAGGTTTTGAAGCTATGAGAGAGGAGGAAGTTATTTTGTCTGAAGTTCCTTTAAGTATTACTGAACCCACAGATGACCGTCAACTGGTCATCACTTGCTCGGTCAGTCAAAGCTCAACAAAACCGCCACCACCAGAAGTGAAGATCAGAAGCAACAAGACAAAGCTTTCAAAAGCACAAAATATCCCAGCCAGGGAAACCAGAAGCAAGATGGTTAACCCATCCCGGAATATGAGGATCAAGGCAAAGATTTGAATTTGAACTTGAATGCAAGTCATAAACTTTGAACTTTAAGGATTTGTAATAAGGATTTTGTCATCAATTTGAACTACTGTGAAAACTTGTAAGGTGTAATAATTCTATTTGTAATTTGATGTGAAATTTGAGGTAGAATACAAAACTGAGGCAAAATTTGAATTATAGGCAAACTTTTAATTTCAACCAACACTTGAAGTCCATTCCCCTGTGGCGTGAGTTGCAAAGTTTGCTGAACTATTATAAACGTTAGGTGATCAATTCGATCTCTTTTGCGTGGTAAAACTTGTAGTCATGAGAAATGTGCTCCAAATGAGCTCCCAAGCTAGGGTAAACAGCCCCATTTGTAATCAAGTTTTTTTTGGACCTACTCCATATGAGCCAAATATTTTTTATTAACACCTATTCAATCTATATAGTGTAGATACGAAGAATCACTATTTATTGAATTAATATTTATATTTTTACTTTTTTTTGAAAAAAATATACTTTAATAGAAAACCATTAAAAAACACGTTTGGAATATGAAAATGGAAAACTAAGTTCAGATCCTTCTTATTCACTTTGAAATCAAGCTTTGGTGATTTTTTTGATTTTTTTTTAATTTTCAAAAACCGAAGGGAACCCTACCTCCTCTCCTTGGTCTTTATGAAACGTTGCACGTAATAGCTCATATGTGTGGAGGTTTTTTCATGAAATGTCCATAGAAAAAGTTTATGATTTTTTGTTGGTAACATGTCACACAAGACATCATTGTGCGCAGGTTTTATATTTTTTTGATTTTTTTAATTAATTGTGCTCATTTGACCTCGATCGTGCTAGCTAGGTTTTTTTGTAAATGTCTGTATACCAGGTTTAGTATTTTTCCTCGTTAGTGTGTCTTATAAAACTATGTACGACGAAGGTTTCATATTTTTTTGATTCTTTTTAAATTAGTTATGCTCAGTCAAAGCCTTGGAACCCCGTTGACCAGCTCAAAACCCCTCCAAACCCCGCGGGGTTTCCCCTAACCCTAGCTCCGAATGTCAGCCATCCGATCATATACCCTAGCACCAAGCGACAGCCCTCGGATGTGGTCTTCTAGAAGGAATTCCGAGGGTAGGCTGCGTGCAGGCTCCGCGCCATTGGATCACATGGACGGCTCAGCATCGTTGGATCGTGGGGCGATCCGCGAGAGGCGATCCGCGAGACTTGTTGGTTGTGCCTCGCTTTTCTTCTGCTGCTTATTCTGCGACGACGAGAGGAGCCACTCCTCCTCTGCTTCTTCTTCTCCGATGACGAGAGGAGCCACTCCTCTGCTTCTTCCTCTCCGGCGACTTTGGGCGATATGTCGAGCTCCACTTCAGCCTTCCGCCCCTCGGGGACCCAGTATGGTCCACTTCGCATGGAGCGATGTCCTGACTGCCCACACATTGCACCATTGATACGGTTGACTTCGAAGGAGGTCAAGAATGGCAACTATGGGCGCGAGTTCATGAAATGCGAGAGCAAGCTAGAGGGGCAGGTTAGATCTCATGATTTTTCTCTGATTTATTTTTCTATTTGTTTCTAATTCTTTTTCGATCTAGGATTTAGGGTTCATGTTTCGTTTCAAATCATGAAAAAATGCACACATTTTGAATGGCTGGATGACAACGTTAAGCGGATTCAATTCAATGGGGCCCCAACCCGGGAGCTCAATATGCCGTCAGCACCAACGAATTTGGTCTCTGAAAGTGCTCCTCTGACAGTTGGGATGCAGATCTGAAGGGGTAATTAAAGAAGATGAACAAGAACTTGAAGCAGATGATTTAATTGAACAAGCAGGCGAATCTAATAGCTTTAGGATTTTATCCCTTTTATTTTTGTGTAGTTGCTCTAGCATTTGCTTACTTGTTGGTCACCACTCGTTAGAGATGTTATTAGTGTGGTGTCATGTGCTCTTGGATTTGGTTAAATTTGTGGATCATGTGCTCTATGCTCTGTGTTGCTTAATGTGTGGATCATGTGCTCTATGCTCTGTGTTGCTTAATTTGTGGATCATGTCAGTTTCGTCAATTTTGTACACTTTCAGTTTCTTCATTTTCGTTAAACAACACCGACTGCAGAAGAAAAAACATAGTTTTAGGGCCCAAATTGAAACTAAGCTCTGTTTGGGCCGTCTCATTGCATTGAGTGTCGAAGGCACACAAAGATAAAAGAGGCCTAGAAAATAGTGCACGCGCTGGCTCTATTTTTTTCCTTGATTATTGCCATGCCGAACAAAAATAGTGCATGATGGTAACTCAATTTATTGTTAGACTTGCCCATGTCAAATTTATTTGTACATATCGTGGAAATTTCCTTCTATATATAGCCTACGGCACAACACTTTGATTTTTTGACATGCGGGTATTATAAACATGTTTTTGTTGCAAGAAAAATATTGTATACATGATTTTTTTGTTTTTCTTTTTGTTTTTGTTATTAAGAGCATGTCAGACTTAATTATGTAGATCATGATGTCCATCTGAAACCACGTCTAAAATAAAGTCCGGTGGCACCATTAGCCACCATATCCATCTAGAGAGCATGTCTAGGGATCGGCTACGGCACCATATCCATCTAGAGAGCATGTCTACGGCTCGGCTATGGCACCATATCCATCTACCGATATCTCACGTAGCAAGCATACATCCATAACATAGAAAGTAGCAACCATAGCATACTTATTACATAAAACATAGGGTGCCCTAAACCATAGCATAGGCCACAAACTATTCAAAAATTAGCTTGTTTTTGTTCATACAATATACAGAATAGGGCCACTGATACGTCTCCAATGTATCTATAATTTTTGATTGCTCCATGCTATATTATCTACTGTTTTGGACAATATTGGGCTTTATTATCCACTTTTATATTATTTTTGGGACTAACCTATTAACCGGAGGCCCAGCCCAGAATTGCTGTTTTTTGCCGATTTCAGAGTTTCGCAGAAAAAGAATATCAAACGGAATGAAACCTTCGGGAGCGTGATTTTTGGAACAAACATGATCCAGGAGACTTGGACCCTACGTAAGAGAAGCTTCCAGGATGCCAAGAGGTAGGGGGCGCGCCCACCCCCACAGGGCGCGCCCTCCACCCTCATCGGCCCCACGTTGCTCCACCGACGTACTTCTTCCTCCTATATATACCTACGTACCCCCAAACGATCAGATAAGGAGCCAAAAACCTAATTCCACCGCCGCAACCTTCTGTACCCACGAGATCCCATCTTGGGGCCTGTTCCGGAGCTCCACTGGAGGGGGCATCCATCACGGAGGGCTTCTACATCAACACCATAGCCCCTCCGATGAAGTGTGAGTAGTTTACCTCAGACCTTCGGGTCCATAGTTATTAGCTAGATGGCTTCTTCTCTCTTTTTGGATCTCAATACAATGTTCTCCCCCTCTCTTGTGGAGATCTATTCAATGTAATCTTCTTTTTGCGGTGTGTTTGTTGAGACCGATGAATTGTGGGTTTATGATCAAGATTATCTATGAACAATATTTGAATCTTCTCTGAATTCTTTTATGTATGATTGGTTATCTTTGCAAGTCTCTTCGAATTATCAGTTTGGTTGGCCTACTAGATTGGTTTCTCTTGCAATGGGAGAAGTGCTTAGCTCTGGGTTCAATCTTGCGGTGTCCTTTCCCAGTGACAGTAGGGGCAGCAAGGCACGTATTGTATTGTTGCCATCGAGGATAACAAGATGGGGTTTTTATCATATTGCATGAATTTATCCTTCTACATCATGTCATCTTGCTTAAGGCGTTACTCTGTTTTCATGAACTTAATACTCTAGATGCATGCTGGATAGCGGTCGATGAGTGGAGTAATAGTAGTAGATGCAGGCAGGAGTCGGTCTACTTGTCTCGGACGTGATGTACATGATCATACCTAGATATTCTCATAACTATGCTCAATTCCGTCAATTGCTCAACAGTAATTCGTTCACCCACCGTAAAATACTTATGCTCTTGAGAGAAGCCACTAGTGAAACCTATGGCACCCGGGTCTATCTTCATCATATTAATCTTCCAACACTTTGTTATTGCCTTTGCTTTTTCACTTTGCTTTTATTTTACTTTGCGTCTTTATCACAAAAATACCAAAAATATTATCCTATCATATCTATCAGATCTCACTCTCGTAAGTGACCGTGTAGGGATTGACAACCCCTTATCGCGTTGGTTGTGAGGATTTATTTGTTTTGTGTAGGTGCGAGGGACTCGCGCGTAGCCTCCTACTGGATTGATACCTTGGTTCTCAAAAACTGAGGGAAATACTTACGCTACTTTCCTGCATCACCCTTTCCTCTTCAAGGGAAAACCAACGCAGTGCTCAAGAGGTAGCAGCCACCAACAATTCAAAAAAAATTACCTTTTCTTCTTCTTTTCAACATCAACATGGCTCATTTTTCTAGCTTTAGTTTCCTTTTTGACACTTCAACTAGTCCATTATCTGCGCGTGCGAAAACTTGACCCTACTCTAAATGGGCCATTTAAACTTGACCTACACAAGTACACACCATGAATATAACAAGACGAATGGACTACCCTCCAACCATTTTTACAAGGCTAACCCCAAAACTTGCTGGTTTTCATTGAGGGATACCCTTCCATTGATTGATTTAGCAGAAGGGCTCGTGTACAGCACCATATCCATCTAGCGATATCTCACATCAAATAAGATAGAAATAGCAAGCAAAACATAGATAACCAACAGCATATCAAATAAGGGTAGCAAGCATAACATAGTTCTTAGGGGATAACACGATATAGATTAAAAGTTCACGGTACAACCAACGACATAATTAAGATAGAAATATATAAAAGATAAAAAGCCCTAAAACCCTAGGGCAAGACAAGCTCACGAGACCGGGGCTTCACCACCATCTTCACTGCGCCTCCTCTTCACTGCTCCTCCTCTCCATGCCATCCTGGCCGATGTAGTAGGGGAGGCTGTGCATACCGTCGCGAGTGAGGAAGATGTATTCGAAGTTTGTGAAGATGTTGTGAGTTGTGAATGCGATGAATTCGCATCCACACCAAAACACCTTGCCGAGGAGGTAGTACGCATCAAATCTGTTGGTGAAGGTGACGGTGAGCCCTATCGGTGGAGTCCTGGAATTTGGACGCACTTCCTCCAGTCGGAACATCACCGGCAAGCCCGCCGGGAGGTGGGCGAAGCCCGCACGGAGGAACCACTGGGCAAACCCCCTTGCACCCCTCCAGCGTGAGAACGCCCAAACACGGAGCGTCCTCTCCACGACGACGCCGGCTGAATACCGTCTCTCCGGCACGGTCGGTGGGAGCTCAAAGGTGGGGCCATTGTACTGCATCCTCGCCTCACTTTGAGAGTGCCCTGGGTTTGGGTGAACAAGAGAAGGGGGCGGCGCAAATGGATGTGTGGAGAATAGGTGGAGGGGTGGTGGTTTAAATAGGGAAAGGGGAAGGGAAGGGGAGTAGCACCGGCCGCACTTTGGATTTGCTACGTTCAAACGAGCCGCGTCGATCGATATGCCACTTTAATTGCCAACAGGTTTTAATTGCCACATTGAATATATGCGAGTGGATCGAAAAGTGTGAAAGAATGCTCTACATCGAGGAGATACGCGTGCGAGATGATACGAACCAGTGGCAGCAACCGTCCCTGCGTCCGTGGCAGCCCGCGTGAAAAAGAGGCCGGTCAGCGCATTGTGGCGGCGGGCAGCGGCACATGCAGGTAGGCTAGCTACGTGCATGCATAGCACGCTAGCTGGACATGTCGTGCATGCATAACAAGCTTCTGTCGTTGCGGCGCGCGCACGGCCCAATAGTCTAACCACGGCCCAACGGGCTAACAGCGGCACCGTCCGCCGTGACCCCACTCATCAGGTCCAACAGGCGACACAGTCAGCGCGGCCCCACTCGCCAGAGTTAACAGTCAAAGCACTGACCCGACGGCATCCACCGTTTGTGACCAGTTCTGAGGGTTTCGGGCAAGGGAGTGGGGAAAAGTGAGCAAAAGTTAAGAGCGTGGGGATGAATGAGTATGACTAAGGAACTAGGGGCACAAATGTAAAAAACCATTAATTAATATGTAATTAATTATTTAACTTAATTAACTCTGTGTAATTA
Source organism: Triticum aestivum (assembly GCF_018294505.1). Taxonomy (NCBI): domain Eukaryota; kingdom Viridiplantae; phylum Streptophyta; class Magnoliopsida; order Poales; family Poaceae; genus Triticum; species Triticum aestivum. The sequence continues at coordinate 176,710,360 of NC_057814.1, forward strand.
CCCTAATTAACTAGTTAGCTAATTAAAACTGTTTAATTAAGTTGTGTCTATGAAAAATGGACCCCAGCTGTCAGGTTGACCAGTCAACATCCCGTTGACTGCTCACATCACTCTGACCTCATGCTGATGTCATTATTCATTTTTCTGTCGAATTTAATAATTTCAGGAAATTGCTAAAACTTTAATAATTCGTAGAAAATAAACCGTAGCTCGGATTAAAAAGTTTTATACATGAAAGTTGCTCAGAACGACGAGACGAATCCGAATACGCTGTCCGTTCATGTGCCACATGCCCCTAGCATAGGGAACATGGAACCGTCCCCCTCCGGCTCGTCTGCCCGAAAAATGCAAACTTCTAGAAAACATTCCCGGATGTTTCCCCCTTCGCTGGTATCATGTAGCACCGCGTTAGAGCACCCCTAGCGCTGCTTATTGCTTGTCATGTATCTGTTTGCTCTATATTTACTGTTTCTTCCGCCTCTTCTCTCCAGTAGACCCCGAGACCGATATCGATGCCCTTGTGATCGACTACGTCAACGACGACCCTTCTTCCCTTTTAGCGGAGCTTCCAGGCAAGCCCCCCCCCCTTTGATCATCCTGATATCGCCATTCCATTCTCCCATGCTTGCATTAGATTTTGCTACTGTAATTGGTTGCTCCTATTCTGATGCATAGCCTACTTTTGTAACCTGCACATTGTACCTTACCTGCTTAGTATAGGTTGGTTAGTGATCCATCAGTGACCCCCACCTTGTCCTTGTTGCCCCTGCTTCATCATCGACGACTCGATCAACGTGATCGACGACCAGAGCCCGACACCTCACATCACATCACACCCCTTTTGTTGCTCGACTCTGCAGAGCTACTATCGAGTGTCGAGGGTGATACCTCGTAACACACTCCTGATGATAATTCTGTAGTGTAGCTATTCGATCGTGGTCAACGAGGGTGATTTCTCCTTCACCATTCCCGATACGGCTCTATCATGCAACCTCTCAAGTGTGGACCTTGAGGGTGATTCCTCCCATGTTCACCTTGATGATTACATCGAGTGGAATCCACCGAGGGTGATTCCTCGGGTTTTCCCCCTTGATGTTTTGGACACACGGTTACCCGGACTTTACTTGAGACCTTTGTTTAAGTCAGGTCGGCCCTGAGGGATACCCGTGAGTTGATGTGAAAGTCGGGCAGGCCCGTAGAGCACCCGCGAGTTTTCTACAAGGCATAGCCGGGCATTCTGGGCCCTTTCTGTAAGTCCACGAGACGGGGCGACGGGGTCACATTATCGTGAGTCTCTGCTTGTCTCCGCGAGCCCCCAATGCACTAACAGGTTTGGGTATTTGTTCTGAGTTGACCTTTGGCCTTTACGCACTAACCACCACGCAAGAATAGTTATGGGCCTCGGCGCCGCAGTATCAACCGAAGCTTTGTCAGACGTCCATTTCAGCATGGTGGCACAGTCGGATTGTGCTGTCCATCCGAGTCGGTGCTGGTATCCACATTGTGCGCAACGACCCGGAGTGCAACGGGCGATGGGCCCAAGACCCCAGAGCACTTAGGATGTAGACCGGTGGGGACCTCTCTGCTGAGCCTAGGTAGGGCTGCGACGTGTTGATCTTCCGAGGCCGGGCATTAACTCAGAAAACTGTGTCCGGCTAGAGTAATCAAGCGTGTTGGGTAACGTGGTGCAAACCTGTAGGAAAGTTATATATTCAAATACCGTGTCCACGGTAATGGACGTTCAGACTTGTATCCTAATATATTACAACTAAAAATTGATACTTGAGACATGTGATGGATATGTTGGTTCCGGCATTGCTTTCTCGTAGGGAGTCAAGGAAGGATCTCTGGACATTAATGTTACAACATGCTTGTTAATTGATATGCTATTCTGTACTCTTCTATATGCGGCAAGATGCTTGGAGCTACTTGAAGATGCTAGTCTTTGATAGGCTAGGCCTTCCCCTCTATTCTGGCATTCTGCAGTTCAATTCACAGTTACAACCCTTCCATTTTATACCAATGCATACTTAGTATAGATCTGATGCTTGCGAGTACTTTGGATGAGTACTCACGGTTGCTTTGCTACCCCTCTTCCCATTTCTTTCTTCTTTCCAGTTGTTGCAACCAGATGATGGATCCCATGAGCCAAATGTCACCCTGTCGACTACTACTACTACCCATAGGGTGCCTACTACTACGTGGAGACCGCTGACGACCAGTAGTAGTTAGGAGGTCCCAGGCGGGAGGCCTTGCCTCTTCGATCGTTGATGTTTGTGCTAGCCTTCTTAAGGCAGACTTGTTTAACTTATGTCTATACTCAGATATTGTTGCTTCCGCTGACTCTTGTGTATTCAAGCTTCTGTATTCGAGCCCTCGAGGCCCCTGGCTTGTAATATGAAGCTTGTATTATTTTATTTTTGTCTAGAGTTGTGTTGTGATATCTTCCCGTGAGTCCCTGATCTTGATCGTACACATTTGCGTGTATGATTAGTGTACGGTCAAATCGGGGGCGTCACAGGGGTGCTTTTCAAATATCCCTTTCTAATCAATGAATTTGACAGTTCTTCTATGAAAAAAAATAGTATGGCATGTGATTGGAGTGGAGTGGATCCCGGTCCTTGCCCGTGGGAGGGTTCCGTTTTTATATCTTTCTTCGAGTTTTATTAGGGTTTGTGTCCTGCTCAGGAAGACGAGACGGCGGCGGCTCCCTAAAGATGGAATAAGGTTCTCCCCGCCTAGGCCCCGTTCCGATGGTGCTTCTAGTATCGTTGGTAGGCATGTGGAGGTTTGTCTCCGGCAGATCTATCTTTGGTGGATTTTGTCGCCGTTTGTCTATGTTCATGTGTCTTCAGGTTGGATTCTTCTAATCTACACTACTCTTCATCGGCGGCGGTTGCTATTCGGTTGCGCTGGTTGTTGGAGAATGTTGCATGGAAAACAAAAAAATTCTATGCACACGCAAGATCTATCCATGGAGATGCGTATCTACGAGAGGGGGAGAGCATCTTCATACCCTTGAAGATCGCTAAGCGGAAGTGTTTATCAACGCGGTTGATGCAGTCGTACACCTTCACAGTCCGTCCCGATCAAGTACCAAACGTACGACACCTCCACGTTCAACACACGTTCATCTCGATGACGTCCTCGCCTTCTCGATCCAGCAAGAGAGGCGAAGTAGTTGATGAGTTCCTGTAGCACAACGTTGTGGTGACGGTAGTGGTGAAGAACAATCTCCGCAGGGATTCGCCAAGCACAACGGAAACTATGACGGAGGACAAACTAGAGGGGAAGGGGTTGCCGGCACACGGCTTGGTGAATCTTGATGTGTCTTGGGTGCTAGCCCTGCCCCTCTATTTATATGTTGAGCCCTGGAGAAAAAGCCTCCTCAAAGTCGGTTTTGCCCGCAAGGCAAGAGTCCTACTCGGACTCCAGGACCATATGCAAGGGTCCTTGGCGTCTGGCCCCTGGCCTTCGCAAAACTTTCTTTTGCACTTTCCAAAAACCTCGTAGGCCTTATCCCTTGGCCCAAATAAAGAGTTCTCGCACCAAAACATTTCGGGATACATCCAAAACCCCTTCCGGTGAATTTTGGAACCCTTCCGGAGACCAAACACTATTATACCATATATCAATCTTTACCTCCGGACCATTCCGGAGCTCCTCGTCGTGTTCGTGATCTCATCCGGGACTCCGGACAACATTCGATCACCAACATACATAACTCATATAATAGTATATCGTCAACGAACGTTAAGCGTGCGGACCCTACGGGTTCGAGAATGATGTAGACATGATCGAGACGCTTCTCCGGTCAATAACCAATAGCGGGACCTGGATGCCCATATTGGTTCCTACATATTCTACGAAGATCTTTATCGGTCAAACCTTTATGACAACATACGTACTCCCTTTGTCTGTCGGTATGTTACTTGCCCGAGATTCGATCGTCGGTATCCTCATACCTAGTTCAATCTCGTTACCGGCAAGTCTCTTTACTCGTTCCCTAATACACCATATCGTAACTAACTCCTTAGTCACATTGCTTGCAAGCTTCTTGTGATGTGTATTACTAAGAGGGCCAAGAGATACCTCTCCGATATACGGAGTGACAAATCCTAATCTCGATCCATGCCAACTCAACAGACACCTTCGAAGATACCTGTAGAGCATCTTTATGATCACCCAATTACATTGTGATGTTTGATAGCACACAAGGTATTCCTCCGGTTTCCGGGAGTTCCATGATCTCATAGTCGAAGGAATATGTATTTGACATTAAGAAAGCAATAGCAATAAACTGAATGATCATATGCTAAGTTAACGGATGGGTCTTGTCCATCACATCATTATTCTAATAATGTGATCCCGTTATCAAATGACAACACGTGTCTATGGTTAGGAAACCTTAACCATCTTTGATCAACGAGCTAGTCTAGTAGAGGCTTACTAGGGACACGGTATTTGTTTATGTATACACACATGTATTCAAGTTTCTGATCAATACAATTCTAGCATGAATAATAAACCTTTATCATGAATAAGGAAATATAATAATAACAACTTATTATTGCCTCTAGGGCATATTTCCATCACTGGTCCTATGGGAAATTAGCACGACGACTTCCTGATTGTCTACTACAACAAGTTTTGCTCGGTTATGAGAGGGAGGGGCGATGACAGCAGCTCGCCTTCGGCTAGCTTCAATGCTTGTAGTCGTCGCTAGGTGGTCTATGGATCTGAAAGCAATTTTTATTATTTCCAGTGTTTGTTGTACTACCATAATTGAAGATGAATAGATTAAATTTTAAAAAAAAATGTACACCCATTCGTGTACGTGAAGATCAGTACCAATGCAGCATACGATGCTGATGCAGGTTCTACAGATTACAGCTACAGGAAGTCTGATGTGTAATGAATGCTTTGTGCTTGCTTGATGTGCTTAGCACGAAGGCTTTCTTTCACTTTTTGCTAAAGAATACGGTGTGCACAACCAACTAGGGGGGCTTCTTTCACCTTTTTTTTCTAAAGGATACAGTGTGTTCTCGCCATTTTTTGCAGCATGTGCTAGTTTTCTATGGGGCAGTTGTATTTTGCACCATCACACTTTTTTTGTGTGCACATGAGTCACACTCGTTTCTTATTTTATAAAGGCAGGATCACGCCCCCTTTAAAGTAGTAGCAGTTCCTAAAGATAACTAATAGTTTCAGTAGATTAATGGTTCAAAATAAAATTAGTTTCAGTAGATTGTTGTCTTTTTTTCAATGCAGCCCAACATGTGTAACGAAATTGTGTGGGAAAACAACAGGCACAATGCTCTCGTATTAGGGCATCTCTATCAATCCCTTAAACACCTTTGACTCCTCATTTTGTGGAGTTAACTGCACCTAGATGATCTCTCAAACCCTTAGATGGCCTCAAAAGGCAGGCCAACTCTCACAAATATACTCAACCAGCAACTCCCGTAGTAAAATTTTGCCGCCTCCCTCTCCCGACCGAGTCGCCACCACTTCCCACCATTGCCTCCCATTCTCGCCGCCGCCACCACGATGCCCCCGATTTCGGCCGGAATGGAACCTCAAGACCCTTACATCACCCCATCGGCCATTGTCACCAGCACCAAGGAAGAGGTTGGGGACAAAAAGACTTTGGCCCCCCGCACCATCAACCAAGGCCGACAGCATGGGTGTTGGCAGGGCCACAATGGCCCGACGACAGTAGGTCGCCCTCCCCCTTCTCCAGTCGGCGGCAAGCAAGCAAGGTAGCCGACGATGGCCATGAGGCGCTCACCAGGGAGGAGACTAAGAAGAAGAAGGCGAATCGGGCACCTCGTCCTCATCTGTTGGCTCGTACCACGTCTTCATCCACCCCTACGCCACTTCGTCTGGCTCATCTGGCTGCCGCGGCCGCCGTCAAGGACCATGTCCATCAATTGGTCGATGAAATGTCGGAGAGGTAAAATTTTGTGCCTTTTCTTTTTGACTGATACATTGGTAATTTCTTGTGGCCGTAGGGTGATGAGTTTGTTGTTGTTGCTGTTGATTGTAGTGTGGAGGAGTTGAATGTGGCTGAATTCTTGTCTCGGTTGGAGGAGTCACACATGCTTGCCCTTGATGATCTAGATTATGAAGAGTCGATGTTTGCTCGAAGAAGAGATCGAGGAGGAGGAGGATCTCAAAGTGGAGTAGGAGGAGGAGGCCAAGGAGGTCGATGATCCCATGGAGACACAAGGAAGCATGAAGAGATCAAGGACACACAACTATCCCAAAAAGAAGAAGTTGCTTTGTGCCATGCTGGGATGAACATGTTGTTTGATGCATCAATTGGCACGGATCAATCAAAGGACAAGTTTTGGGGTTGGATTGAAGAGTACTATAGCATCATTGTGGATGTCCCATCAAGCTGCACTCAAGGCTCTCTTGGGCACCGTCGGAGCACCATCCTAGAGCAATTGTATTGTTCAAGTCAACCACTCACCATCGAGTGGGTTGCAAATCATGGTGTATGGGCCTATCATCCAAGAGCTATACAAGCAACACAACAAGAAGCACGATCACATTCCACCATTGCTACAAAGAACTTTGCAACAATGGGAAGTGGATTAGGAGGAACTTCAAGACCACACCGAAGAGGTCAAGGATTAGCATATCCATTGAAGCCGATGAGGAGAAGGATGGTAACAAGATTGCAATAAGATAGGAAGCATCGACGCAGACAAGAAAGATCATTTGGTAATGATTGAGGCCAATAAAACATTAGCGGCCGAACACAAGAAAGGGAAGGCGGCAAGGTGGTATGAGCTCAAGTCCTTGGAGGACGAGAAATGAAGTTCCAAATTGGCGGCCAAAGAGAGGAAGGTGAAGGCGGAGGCGCGTAAGCTTGCACTCGAGGAGAAAAGGCTTGTGAAAGAGAAGATTGAAGAATGTGCTATCATGTTCATGAACCTAATCATGATGGATGACACGACAAAAAGGTATTGGGAGCTCACTCGTGTAGAGATCATGAGCCAACCGAAGGATGGTGGTGGTGGTCAAGGAGGTGATGGTGATGGTGGCCGAGTGGGGATGGTTGTGGTAGGCGTGGGAATGGTAGTAGACAAGGAGGTGATGGGTGCTACTTCTTGAGCTTGAGTTGGTTTTTCCCTTGAAGAGGAAAGGGTGATGCAGCAAAGTAGAGATAAGTATTTCCCTTAGTTTGAGAACCAAGGTATCAATCCAGTAGGAGACAACACACAAATCACCAATACCTGCACAAATAATCAAACAACTTGCACCCAACGCGATAAAGGGGTTGTCAATCCCTTCACGGTTACTTGCAGAAGTGAGATCTGATAGAGATAGATGAAACTAAACAAACGATAAAGTAAATATTTTTGGGTTTTTTGGTTTATAGATCGGAAAATAAAAGATTGCAAAATAGTAGATCAGAAACTTATATGATGAAAAATAGACCCGGTGGCCATAGGTTATGATGATATTTAAGGCAATGATTATGAAATATAGGCATCACGTCTGTGTTAAGTAGACCGAAACAATTCTGCATCTACTACTATTACTCCACACATCGACCGACACCTTCCTGCATCTAGAGTATTAAGTTCATGAAGAACAGAGTAACGCATTAAGTAACATGACATGATGTAGAGGAATAAAATTGTTCGCGCACGAACACGTCACCGTGTACCCTCGACGACGGGGGTGATGCACCGCAGCTCACGTCGAAGGAGACCCGGCCGGAAGCACGGTACGTAGGCAATCCGGCGGGTGCTTTTGATGACCCGAAACCCCACACGCCCGGGAGGGACCCCGTCAGGGCGCGCGGCGGCTATGGGCTGTCCTAGGTCGACCTGATCGCCCCTAGGGCCTCGAGGTTCGCCACCCTGCAACAAGAAGAACAGCCAAAGAATGAGGAAGAAGAAGAACTAGGGTTAAGGAGAAAAGATAAAAGATAAAAAGTGATAGATGATTTGATCGATTGTGTGTTGTTCAATCGGCCGTCACCTCTTGTCTATATAAGAGGCGGATGGACTTCCCGTACAAGAAAAGGACTTGCCTTGCCATCCAAATCATCAAAATCTAACCAAATTCGGACTTCTCACGACCTCCGGCCCGGATGATCCGGCCAAGCCCAGATTTCTGATAGCAGTCCATTAATCGGGCTGTAACTTTTTCTTACAAACTCAGATTAAGATGATGTTTATACCAAAATCAACCGTCTTGACGAGACGCACAACTTTCGTGTTGAACACTTTTTGATATGAGGCCATATTGAGGGTGTTTCGGGCAGTTTTCTAAAGTATGCAGCAGAAAAACTTGTCCGGACGTCCAGACGATTTCCCGGATTGTCCGGCCTTTACCCAGATCATCCGGCTTCAAATTTTAGCTTCTTTTGTTTGGTTCAATTTTTCGGCCCCCGGCCGGATGATCTGGACCCCGGTCCGGATGATCCGACCATGCAGTGCTGCAGCGCACAGTTTTGATTGTAACTTTTGCATACGACCTCGAATTAAGACTATTTTTATATCAAAATCGTCCGTTTCGACGAGACGAAGAACTTTTATGTTGAAGACTTTTTCATCCGAGGTCATCTTAATTAAGATTCATGCTATTTTCTAATCTGATGTCAACACGGGTATCTCCGAAACTGTCATATCTTTTGCACTTGAGCTCCTTTTTGGTCCATCTTCATATTTATTTCGATCATCTTGAAGAGGGCCATCAAATGGTGACATGAACTCATAATTTTAACCTCATCTCATTATAGACTCAAGTCACTCTTTGCGATCATGCCATTTTTGAGCGTCAACACATGCCCCCCTGTTTTTCGGCAAAAGGTAGTGTGCCGAAAAATAACTTGTACCGTGTTGGTTCTAAGGACGACGTCAACACTCCATCGGCCACTTTGCATGTGCTTAGGGCGATAAATATATATCAGCCATTATTTGTTTGAATCCTTGATGCAAATTTGGGTGAAACCTTTTCAACTTCATTAACAATTCGATGATAAAGTTTCATAGATATGTATCTCAAGGTCATCCTCCGAACCATATTGTTCACCCTTTTGTTAGGACTTTGCAGATAATCAACAATAAACTTTCTTCAATCCTCACTTTTACCTGCATAAAAAATATTAGTGGCCAAAGCGGTGGACTTCGGTTCGGCCTTACCTCTGGTGACGAGACTATGCATCGGCTATTGATAGAAATGCAATACACCATGATTAACATAGTAGCCGGATACTTGCTGTGCCAACTCTCTTGAATTGTCATGTCTAGAAATATGAACAATTTTAAAGCAAGCCAAGGTGAATTTTGCATCTAGACATACCTCAAGATAAACTATAAGTGATTTGTCAAAACATTGATAACTCTTGGATATTCGTTGTACTACTCATAACGAATCACCCAAAGTCTCAATATGTATAGCACCTATGGCAACCAAAAGCTCCAAACCGAATAAAATTTTATATTCGGCTTTGATTATTGTGAAAAAAATATTTTAAGCGGCATGAGGCTTGTTTTGGTCTCCAATTGAACTAAGGACGATGTTAGGATACTACACCGGCCATACTTTGACATATTCTTAGGGCGATAGATAAATATCAGCCATTGACATGAGGTCCATGTAGAATTCACACACCAAAATATGTATAGCCAAAATATACAAATAAAATAGGAATAAAATATTTCGGCCCCTTTGTATTAGCAACAATGTAACTAACCAAATGTATAGTAATTTGCTAATACCCTCTCATGATTTAGAAAATTATGTTGCATCCATGGGACAAAATAAATCCATGGAGGGTAATTGATCATACCTAGGGATGAATTCCATGGCAAAGGCATCAATGGCATGGTTGAAGAAAATGGACGATGTGCTAACCGAAGATTCTGATGTTGTGATGCACGCCTTTGGCTTAATTGTTTGTTGCTTCCATCCTTCTCTTTCTTCACTTTTATTGTACTTGTTGCAATAGATGCACGCAAATCATTTTTATTATGATTGGTCTTCTTGGGAACCCATGCCATGTTCTTCTGTCTCAGCTCTTGTGCGCTAAGATTTTGTAATTTCTTCTTTTGCCAATACGATAAGCCGAGTGGGCATCTCAGCTGTGGTTCTGTCTTGACCAATGGCAATTCCTTTTTGGCCTTGTGCACTCTCAACTTCTTTTCTTCAGATTTGACATTTTGACTCTCAACAATTGATTGCTTCATCTCATTGCCTTTAGTACCCAAACTTTAATTGGCTCTTTTTCATTTGAGATAAAATCTAAAGTAGCACTCTTACGACCATCTCTTTTAACACGGTAAACTTGTTTGACCACCTCTTTCTTTTTCCTTGAGCTCCGGACCGGCTCCTTATGATTGAAACAGTCTTTAATATATGATTGTTCAAATGTTGATCTTCTCGGAGGTGCATAATATTGGTGAGATGGTCTAAAATAAGATGAAGAATGTGCCCTTGTATCATACCTGTCCCATGATGGATATGGATCTACATGAGCATAGGGATGCATCCACGACATTGGCATTGGCGGCCCAAAATAAGGATATGAATATGTTGCATTAAAATTCTCACTTTACCAATATCGATCCTCATATTTGCGCCCAGGGGGTGATCTTGATGTGTTTGCACTACTTCGCCGATAAGCACTTTTTTCTTCACTTGCTTTTTGATATTTAGCTAGTAACTCTGTGAAAGTGATTTTTGATCTCTTACCCTTGTGCTTATTTTGTCCTTTGTTTCCTTTGGTTGTGCTTGCACTGATCTCTGAATTTGCTTGCTGCCCCCCAGTCCTTGGTGTCTTCATTGTAGCTTCGACAGAATTCTCGCCCTCAAGATTATGTTCATTGTGCTCTTGAACAACTTATTTTCTTGAAAGCTTGATCCCATCACCTGTAGTTTTTATCTTCTTTTTAAATGGATCAGCTTGAAGCAGCCGATGCATAAACCTTTTGCCATCAGGACCAATTGGAATAGACCGGTCATCTCTTGGTGTTTCAACAAATTTCAACCGTCCTTTTTCGATGGCCGATTTAACTATTTGACGAAACATGTTGCAATCCTCAAAATTATGCTTGAATGAATCATGCAACTTACAATACATTCGTCCTTGGATAGATGGCTTGACATGGTGATCAAGAACTCTAATGTAATTATTTTTCAACAACAAATCAAAGATTTGATCACACATGTTTGAATCGAAAGTATACCTTTTGTTTTCTAGCCGATCTTGTTGTGAGAACGGCTTTAGAGTTAAGCAAACGAATGGTTCAGATTTGGCATCTTCCCATTCGGCTATGAATTCTCTTTCGCATTCTTTTCCCGATGCCCTTAAATAAGAAACCATACTAGCATCGGTTTTCTCAAAAGATTTTAACCTTGGCTTTAAATTTCTGAAATCAAAGTAGTTAGAACATAGATGTCTCAATTGAGACCATGCATAAGCCAAGTATGATGCAAGCAAAGCTACCCAATTAGATATGAACTTTAAATACAGCAATGGGGAACGCTTTGGCTGTTGTAATAAGTCACTATCGGTCTCTTTGAATGGTACAATATATTGACCGATATGCTTAGTAACAATTTTATTGCTAACACGTAAATTACCCTTCTTCATTGGTCTTTGAAAATTATTAATGAGAATTTTTCTAATAGATGCATCAACAATAAAGTTATGACCAAATATGAAAATAGGTAAATTACTGGCTAGGCATACCTCTTCAAATATGTTGGGAGAGCATGATGATTGCATGGCATGAATAATATCGTGCTTTGCTTTTGGATGGCTTCCCAACACCGCGTCACAATTTTCTTCTTGATTCTGTGCATCATAAATTTGAAGATCTTTTTCAATTGAACTTTGTTCAGCTACTTGTTCTTGTCCTTGAAGCTCGTCAATTTCTATGGCACGAAACTCATAGGGCAGGAAGTAGGTTCCATTAACTTCAGAAAAATCAAGTATGGTTGTCTTGCTATACTTTCCATGCCCTTTCTCAACAATGTTTGCCTCTTTGGATTTGATGGATTCAGAATATATACTACTTGATTCGGCTTTTTCAACTGAAGCACTTTTAGTTTCCGAATCATCATTCTTTTCACCGGTTATATTAATTGGCAAGGCTTCTTTTCTTTGAGCTGATTCCCTATCAATTCTCTCTTGGCGAAGTACTTGCACCCTATCGCGCAAAGCTTTAACCCCCCTCTCAATTTCAGCCCGCTCTAGATTAGTTTGCCCCCCAATGCTTTTAGGATCTTTTGGCAATGAAGTGTTAGTGTTGCCGAAATTTTGCAATTGTGTAGGGGGTGTATAATATGCTGCGGTACTAGGTGGAGGTGTATGCACTGCTGTACAACCATATGCTCTCTCACCAATACTACCGATTGATGAAGTTTCATCTTCCTGCAGAACTCTAGCTTTTATTGCAGCATAATCAGGAAACAACCCCTTTTCATATTGTTGAAGGCAAAGAGCACTAATTCTCTTGTTTTGTGCCAAGCTCTTTTTTAATGCAACCACAACCGCTTCTGGAAGGGATTGCTCCGCAATACTTTCAGATTCTTTCGGCAATGATTCGTGAGTGTTGCCGAAATTCTTGAATTGCGTAGAGTATGCATTATATGCTACAGTATTTGATGACGGCACACGTGTTCCTGTAAAATTTTCACGTATTCGTCTATGACCATGAAGATGCGGGGCCGAATTATGAACATCTACAGTTGCATACGGTGCTGAAAAGTTACTAACATGAGGTGTAGCATATGATGGTTGAGAGTAACTGGCCGAATAGCTAGTAGTAGCATGGCCAATTCTCCCATCCATCGGCAAGGTTGGATTCACATATTGCAAATTAGTTGCCGATGAATAAAAAGGTGAAACACTTTCTTGTATGCTATTGGAAATTTTAACATGAGGTGTTTCAATTTGATTAACCAAACCCATCATGTTGTTCATCGGCATATGGATTTGTGGGGTTGCCAATGCATGAGAGTTTGGATACATATGTTGTACATTGCTAAATCATAAGAATTTGATGCATGGAGATTGTTTTGCATCGGCCCTTGCGCATAATTAGATGCATGATTGATAAAACTAGGGCTAGCCGATACATTAAGCTCATTAGGTGATCCAGCAACAACATATGGATTATTTGCATCTACAAAGGGGAATTGGTTATTCATATTACCTTTGTAGATTGCAGCAACTTGATGACGATCTCTTCATAGCAAGAACGGGCTGGAGACCGTTCAAAACTTCGTCCCCAGCGGAGTCGCCAAAAAGTGTGTTCGCACACGAACACGTCACCGTGTACCCTCGACGTCGGGGGTGATGCACCGCAGCTCACGTCGAAGGAGACCCGGCCGGAAGCGCGGTACGCAGGCAATCCGGCGGGTGCTTTTGAGGACCCGAAACCCCACACGCCCGGGAGGGACCCCGTCAGGGCGCGCGGCGGCTATGGGCTGCCCTGCAACAAGAAGAACAGACGAAGAACGAGGAAGAAGAAGCACTAGGGTTAAGGAGAAAAGATAAAAGATAAAAAGTGATAGATGATTTGATCGATTGTGTGTTGTTCAATCGGCCGTCACCTCTTGTCTATATAAGAGGCGGATGGGCTTCCCGTACAAGAAAAGGACTTGCCTTGCCGTCCAAATCATCAAAATGTAACCAAATTCGGACTTCTCACGACCTCCGGCCCGGATGTCTGGCTCTAGGCCCGGATGATCCGTCCAAGCCCAGATTTCTGACAGCAGTCCACTAATCGGGCTGTAACTTTTTCATACAAAATCTGATTAAGATGATTTTTATATCAAAATCAACCGTCTCGACGATATGCACAACTTTCCTGTTGAACACTTTTCGATATGAGGCCATATTGAGGGTGTTTCGGGCTGTTTTCTAAAGTCTGCAGCAGAAAAACTTGTCCGGACGTCCGGACGATTTCCCGGATTGTCCGGCCTTTACCCAGATCATCCAGCTTCAACTTTTAGCTTCTGTTGTTTGGTTCAATTTTTTGGCCCCCGGACGGATGATCTGGACCCCGATCCGGATGATCCGACCATGCAGTGCTGCAGCGCACAGTTTTAGCTGTAACTTTTGCATACGACCTTGGATTAAGACGATTTTTATATCAAAATCGTTCGTTTCGACGAGACGAAGAACTTTGCTGTTGAAGACGTTTTCATCCGAGGTCATCTTAATTAAGATTCATGCTATTTTCTAATCTGATGCCAACACGAATATCTCCGAAATTGTCATATCTTTTGCACTTGAGCTCCGTTTTGGTCCATCTTCATATTTATTTCGATCATTTTGAAGAGGGCCATCAAATGGTGACATGAACTCATAATTTTAACCTCATCCCATTATAGACTCAAGTAACTCTTTGCGATCATGCCATTTTTGAGCGTCAACAAAAATCAAGCAATATGATGTAAACCCCATCCTTTTATCCTCGATGGCAACAATATAATACGTGCCTTGCTGCCCCTACTGTCACTGGGAAAGGACACCGCAAGATTGAACCCAAAGCTAAGCACTTCTCTCATTACAAGAAAAAACAATATAGTTGGCTAAACCAAACCGATAGTTCGAAGAGAATTACAAAGATATCAAATCATGCATATAAGAATTCAGAGAAGATTCAAATAATATTCATACATAAGCTGATCATAAATCGACAATTCATCGGCTCTCGACAAACACACCGCAAAAGAAGATTCCATCGGATAGATCTCCAAGAACATCGAGGAGAACATGGTATTGAGAATCAAAAAAAGAGAAGAAGCCATCTAGCTACTACCTATGGACCCGTAGGTCTGTGGTAAACTACTCACGCTTCATCGGAAGGGCAATAGAGTTGATGTAGAAGCCCTTCGTGATCGAATCCCCCTCCGGCAGGGTGCCGGAAAAGGTCCCGAGATGGGATCTCACGGGTACAGAAGGTTGCGGTGGTGGAAAAGTGTTTTCGTGGATGCCTGGTGGTTTGGGAATATATGTGAATGTATAGGCGAAATAATTAGGTCAGGGGAGTCACGGGGGGCCCACAAGGCAGGGGGCGCACCCTACCCCCCTGGGTGCGCCCTCCACCCTTGTGGCCGCCCCGTGGCTCCTCCGACTTCATCTCCAAGTCTCCTGGGTGTCTTCTGGTCCAAGAAAAATCATCGCGAAGGTTTTATTCCTTTTGGACTCCGTTTGGTATTCCTTTTCTTCGAAACTCAAAAACAAGGAAAAAAACAAAAAATGGCACTGGGCTCTAGGTTAATAAGTTAGTCCCAAAACTGATATAAAATAGCATATTAATGCATATAAAACATCCAAAATAGATAATATAATAGCATGGAACAATCAAAAATTATAGATTCGTTGGAGACGTATCAAGCATCCCCAAGCTTAATTCCTTCTCGTCCTCGAGTAGGTAAATGATAAAAACAGAATTTTTGATGTGGAATGGCCTAACATATTTATCCATGTAATTTTTCTTTATTGTGGCATGAATGTTCAGATCCATAAGATTCAAAACAAAAGTTTAATATTGACATAAAAACAATAATACTTCAAGCATACTAACAAGGCAATTATGTCTTCTCAAAATAACATGGCCAAAGAAAGCTTATCCCTACAAAATCATATAGTCTGGCTATGCTCCATCTTCATCACACAAAATATTCAAATCATGCACAACCCCGATGACAAGCCAAGCAATTGTTTCATAGTTTTGATGTTCTCAAACTTCTTCAACTTTCACGCAATACATGAGCGTGAGCCATGGACATAGCACTACAGGTGGAATAGAATATGGTGGTTGTGGAGAAGACAAAAAGAAGGAGATAGTCTCACATCAAGTAGGCGTATCAACGGTCTATGGAGATGCCCATCAAAAGATATCAATGTGAGTGAGTAGGCAACGGATGCACTAGAGCTATAAGTTTGAAAGCTCAAAAGAAAACTAAGTGGGTGTGCATCCAACTTGCTTGCTGATGAAGACCTAGGGCAATTTGAGGAAGCCCATCGTTGGAATATACAAGCCGAGTTCTATAATGAAAAATTCCGACTAGCATATGAAAGTGACAACATAGGAGAGTCTCTATCATGAAGATCATGGTGCTACTTTGAATTACAAGTGTGGAAAAAAGGATAGTAACATTGCCCTTCTCTCTTTTTTTGGCTTCTTTGGCCTTTCTCCTTTTTTTCCTCACATGGGACAATGCTCAAATAATGAAGATCATCACACTTTATTTACTTACAACTCAAGAATTACAACTCGATATTTAAAACAAAATATGACTCTATATGAATGCCTCCGGCGGTGTACCGGGATGTGCAATGACTCAAGAGCGACATGTATAAAAAATGATGAAAGGTGGCTTTGCCACAAATACGATGTCAACTACATGATCATGCAAAAGCAATATGACAATGATGAAGCGTGTCATAATAAACGGAACGGTGGAAAGTTGCATGGCAATATATCTTGGAATGGCTATCGAAATGCAATAATAGGTAGGTATGGTGGCTGTTTTGAGGAAGGTATATGGTGGGTGTATGATACCGGCGAAAGTTGCGTGGTACTAGAGAGGCTAGCAATGGTGGAAGGGTGAGAGTGCGTATAATCCATGGACTCAACATTAGTCATAAAGAACTCACATACTTATTACAAAAATCTATTAGTTATCGAAACGAAGTACTACGCGCATGCTCCTAGGGGGATAGATTGGTAGGGAAAGACCATCGCTCGTTCCCGACCGCCAGTCATAAGGAAGACAATCAAAAATAACCTCATGCTCCAACTTCGTTACATAACGGTTCCCCATACGTGCATGCTGAAGGAAATATGCCCTAGAGGCAATAATGAAGTTGTTATTTATATTTCCTTATATAATGATAAATTTTTATTATTCATGCTAGAATTGTATTAATCGGAAACTTAGTACATGTGTGAATACATAGACAAAAAGAGTGTCACTAGTATGCCTCTACTTGACTAGCTCGTTGAATCAAAGATGGTTAAGTTTCCTAGCCATAGACATGAGTTGTCATTTGATTAACGGGATCACATCATTAGAGAATGATGTGATTGACTTGACCCATTCCGTTAGCTTAGCATTTGATCGTTTAGTATATTGCTATTGCTTTCTTCATGACTTATACATGTTCCTATGACTATGAGATTATGCAACTCCCGAATACCGGAGGAACACTTTGTGTGCTACCAAACGTCACAACGTAACTGGGTGATTATAAAGGTGCTCTACAGGTGTCTCCGATGGTACTTGTTGAGTTGGCATAGATCGAGATTAGGATTTGTCACTCCGATTGTTAGAGAGGTATCTCTGGGCCCTCTCGGTAATGCACATCACTATAAGCCTTGCAAGCAATGCAACTAATGAGTTAATTGCGGGATGATGCATTACGGAACGAGTAAAGAGACTTGCCGGTAACGAGATTGAACTAGGTATTGAGTTACCGACGATCGAATCCCGGGCAAGTAACATACCGATGACAAAGGGAATAACGTATGTTGTTATGCGGTTTGACCGATAAAGACCTTCGTAGAATATGTAGGAGCCAATATGAGCATCCAAGTTCCGCTGTTGGTTATTGACCGGAGATGTGTCTCGGTCATGTCTACATCGTTCTCGAACCCGTAGGGTCCGCACGCTTAACGTTCGGTGACGATCGGTATTATGAGTTTATGTGTTTTGACATACCGAAGGTAGTTCGGAGTCCCGGATATGATCACGGACATAACAAGGAGTCTCAAAATGGTCGAGACATAAAGATCAATATATTGGATGACTATGTTTGTGTTGGAAATACGCCCTAGAGGCAATAATAAATTGGTTATTATTATATTTCCTTTTTCATGATAATCGTTTATTATCCATGCTAGAATTATTGATGGGAAACTCAGATACATGTGTGGATACATAGACAACACCATGTCCCTAGTAAGCCTCTAGTTGACTAGCTCATTGATCAATAGATGGTTACGATTTCCTGACCATGGACATTGGATGTCGTTGATAACGGGATCACATCATTAGGAGAATGATGTGATGGATAAGACCCAATCCTAAGCCTAGCACAAGATCGTGTAGTTCGTTTGCTAAGAGCTTTTCTAATGTCAAGTATCATTTCCTTAGACCATGAGGTTGTGCAACTCCCGGATACCATAGGAATGCTTTGGGTGTACCAAACGTCACAACGTAACTGGGTCGCTATAAAGGTGCATTACAGGTATCTCCAAAAGTGTCTGTTGGGTTGGCACGAATCGAGACTGGGATTTGTCACTCCGTGTAAACGGAGAGGTATCTCTGGGCCCACTCGATAGGACATCATCATAATGTGCACAATGTGACCAAGGAGATGATCACGGGATAATGTGTTACGGAACGAGTAAAGAGACTTGCCGGTAACGAGATTGAACAAGGTATCGGGATACCGACGATCGAATCTCGGGCAAGTAACATACCGATTGACAAAGGGAATTGTATACGGGATTGATTGAATCCTCGACATCGTGGTTCATCCGATGAGATCATCGAGGAGCATGTGGGAGCCAACATGGGTATCCAGATCCCGCTGTTGGTTATTGACCGGAGAGTCGTCTCGGTCATGTCTGCATGTCTCCCGAACCCGTAGGGTCTACACACTTAAGGTTCGATGACGCTAGGGTTATAGAGATATTAGTATGCGGTAACCCGAAAGTTGTTCGGAGTCCCGGATGAGATCCCGGGCGTCATGAGGAGTTCCGGAATGGTCCGGAGGTAAATATTTATATATGGGAAGTCTTATTTTGGTCGCCGGAAAAGTTTCGCGCATTATCGGTATTGTATCGGGAGTGCCGAAAGGGGTCCGGGGGTCCACCAGCCCCGGGGGGACACATGGGCTGTAGGGGTGTGCGCCTTGGCCTATATGGGCCAAGGGCACCAGCCCCAAGAGGCCCATGCGCCAAGAGATAAGGGAAAGGGAGAGTCCTAAAGGGGGAAGGCACCTCCGAGGTGCCTTGGGGAGGATGGACTCCTCCCTGGCCGCACCCTTCCTTGGAGGAAGGGCCAAGGCTGCGCACCTCCCCCCCTCTCCCTTGGCCCTATATATAGTGGGGGGAGGGAGGGCAGCAATATCTAAGCCCTGGCGCCTCCCTCTCCCTCCCATGACACCTCTTCCTCCCCGCTTGCGCTTGGCGAAGCCCTGCCGGGATCCCGCTACTTCCACCACCACGCCGTCGTGCTGCTGGATCTCCATCAACCTCTCCTCCCCCCTTTCTGGATCAAGAAGGAGGAGACGTCGCTGCTCCGTACGTGTGTTGAACGCGGAGGTGCCGTCCGTTCGGCGCTAGGATCATCGGTGATTTGGATCACGACGAGTACGACTCCATCAACCCCGTTCTCTTGAACGCTTCCGCTCACGATCTACAAGGGTATGTAGATGCACTCCCCTTCCCCTCGTTGCTAGAGTACTCCATAGATTGATCTTGGTGATGCGTAGAAAATTTTGAATTTCTGCTACGTTCCCCAACAGTGGCATCATGAGCCAGGTCTATGCGTAGATTCTATGCACGAGTAGAACACGACGTAGTTGTGGGCGATGATTTGTTCAATTTGCTTGCCGTTACTAGTCTTATCTTGATTCGGCGGCATTGTGTGATGAAGCGCCCGGACCGACCTTACACGTACTCTTACGTGAGACAGGTTCCACCGACTGACATGCACTTGATGCATAAGGTGGCTAGCGGGTGTCTGTCTCTCCCACTTTAGTCGGATCGGATTCGATGAAAAGGGTCCTTATGAAGGGTAAATAGCAATAGGCATATCACCGTTGTGGCTTTTGCGTAGGTAAGAAACGTTCTTGCTAGAAACCCATAGCAGCCACGTAAAACATGCAACAACAATTAGAGGACGTCTAACTTGTTTTTGCAGGGTATGCTATGTGATGTGATATGGCCAAAAGGATGTGATGAATGATATATGTGATGTATGAGATTGATCATGTTCTTGTAATAGAAATCACGACTTGCATGTCGATGAGTATGACAACTGGCAGGAGCCATAGGAGTTGTCTTAATTTATTGTATGACCTGCGTGTCAATGAAAACGCCATGTACTTACTTTACTTTATTGCTAACCGTTAGCCATAGTAGTAGAAGTAATAGTTGGCGAGACAACTTCATGAAGACACGATGATGGAGATCATGATGATGGAGATCATGGTGTCATGCCGGTGACGAAGGTGATCATGCCGCGCCTCGAAGATGGAGATCAAAGGTGCAAGATGATATTGGCCATATCACGTCACTTTATGATTTGCATGTGATGTTTGTCATGTTTACATCTTATTTGCTTAGAACGACGGTAGCATAAATAAGATGATCCCTCACTAATATTTCAAGAGACGTGTTCCCCCTAACTGTGCACCGTTGCGAAGGTTCGTTGTTTCGAAGCACCACGTGATGATCGGGTGTGATAGATTCTAACGTTCGAATACAACGGGTGTTGACGAGCCTAGCATGTACAGACATGGCCTCGGAACACATGCAAAACACTTAGGTTGGCTTGACGAGCCTAGCATGTACAGACATGGCCTCGGAACACAAGAGATCGAAAGGTCGAACATGAGTCGTATAGTAGATGCGATCAACATGGAGATGTTCACCGATGATGACTAGTCCGTCTCACGTGATGATCGGACACGGCCTAGTTTGACTCGGATCATGTATCACTTAGATGACTAGAGGGATGTCTATCTGAGTGGGAGTTCATTAATTAATCAGATGAACTTCATTATCATGAACATAGTCAAAAGGTCTTTGCAAATTATGTCATAACTTACGCTTTAGTTCTACTGTTTAAGATATGTTCCTAGAGAAAATTTGGTTGAAAGTTGGTAGTAGCAATTATGCGGACTGGGTCCGTAAACTGAGGATTGTCCTCATTGCTGCACAGAAGGCTTATGTCCTTAATGCACCGCTCGGTGTGCTGAACCTCAGTGTTGTCTGTAGATGTTGCGAAACATCTGACATACACATTTTGATGACTACGTGATAGTTCAGTGCGTAATGCTAACGGTTTAAGATTGTGGCGACAAGACGGTTTTGAAACGTCGCAGAACATATGAGATGTTCCAAAGACTGAAATTGGGATTTCAGACTAATGCCCACGTCAAGAGGTATGAGACCTCTGACAAGTTTCTTAAGCCTGCAAACTAAGGGAGAAAAGCTCAATCGTTGAGCATGTGCTCAGATTGTCTGAGTACTGCAATCGCTTGAATCGAGTGGGAGTTAATCTTCCAGATGAGATAGTGATGGTTCTCCATAGTCACTGCCACCAAGCTATTAGAGCTTCGTGATGAACTATAACATATCAGGGATAGATGATGATCCTTGAGCAACTCGCGATGTTTGACACCGCAAAAGTAGAAATCAAGAAGGAGCATCAATTGTTGATGGTTAGTAAAACCACTAGTTTCTAGAAGGGCAAGGGCAAAAGGGATACTTCATGAAACAGCAAATCATTTGCTGCTCTAGTATAGAATCCCAAGGTTGAACCCAAACCCGAGACTAAGTGCTTCTGTAATGAGGGGAACGGTCACTGAAGCAGAACTACCCTAGATACTTGGTAGATGAGAAGGCAGGCAAGGTCGACAGAAGTATATTGGATATACATTATATGAATGTGTACTTTACTAGTACTCCTAGCAGCACTAGGGTATTAGATACCGGTTCGGTTGCTAAGTGTTAGTAACTCGAAATAAAAGCTGCAGAATAAATGGAGACTAGCTAAAGGTGAGATGACGATATGTGTTGGAAGTGTTTCCAAGGTTGATGTGATCAAGCATCGCATGCTCCCTCTACCATCGAGATTGGTGTTAAACCTAAATAATTGTTATTTAGTGTTGAGCATAAACATGATTGGATTATGTTTATCGCAATACGGTTATTCATTTAAGGAGAATAATGGTTACTCTGTTTATTTGAATAATACCTTCAATGGTCTTGCACCTAAAATGAATCTCGATCGCAGTGATACACATGTTCGTGCCAAAAGATATAAAATAGTAATGATAGTACCACATACTTGTGGCACTGCCATTTGAGTCATATTGGTATAGAACGCATGAAGAAGCTCCATGTAGATGGATCTTTGGACTCACTCGTTTTTGAAAAGATTGAGACATGCGAACCATGTCTATTGGTATATATGCATGAAGAAACTCCATGCAGATGGATCATTTGGACTCACTTGATTTTGAATCACTTAAGACATGCAAATCATACCACATGGGCAAGATGACTGAAAGGCCTCGTTTTCAGTAAGATGGAACAAGAGAGCAACTTGTTGGAAGTAATACATTTGATGTGTGCAGTCCAATGAGTGCTGAGGCACGCAGTGGATATCGATATGTTCTTACTTCACAGATGATTCGAGTAAATGCTGAGAATATTTACTTGATGAAACACAAGTCTGAATTATTGAAAGGTTCAAGTAATTTCAGAGAGAAGTTGAAGATCGTCGTGACAAAAGGATAAAATGTCTGTGACATGATCATAGAGATGAGTATCTGAGTTACGAGTTTGGCACACAATTAAGATATTGTGGAAAGTGTTTCACAATTAATACCGCCTAGAACACCATAGTGTGATGGTGTGTCCGATCATCATAACTGCACCCTATTGGATATGGTGCATACCATGATGTCTCTTATCAAATTACCACTATCATTTATGGGTTAGGCATTAGAGACAACCGCATTCACTTTAAAAGGGGCACCATGCAATTCCGTTGAGACGACGCCGTTTAAAGGAACCTAAGCTGTCGTTTCTTAAAAGTTTGGGGCTGGGATGCTTATGTGAAAAAGTTTCAGGCTGATAAGCTCGAACCCAAAGCGGATAAATGCATCTTCATAGAATACCCAAAACAGTTGGGTATACCTCCTATTTCAGATCTGGAAGCAAAAGTAATTGCTTCTAGAAACGAGTCCTTTCTCGAGGAAAAGTTTCTCTCGAAAGAATTGAGTGGGAGGATGGTGGAGACTTGATAAGGTTATTGAACCGTCACTTCAACTAGTGTGTAGCAGGGCACAGGAAGTTGTTCCTGTGGCACCTACACCAATTGAAGTGGAAGCTTATGATATTGATCATGAAACTTCGGATCAAGTCACTACCAAACCTCGTAGGTCGACAAGGATGCGTACTACTTCAGAGTGGTACGTAATCCTGTCTTGGAAGTCATGTTGCTAGACAACAATGAACCTACGAGCTATGGAGAAGTGATGGTGGGCCCATATTCCGACAAATGGTTAGAGGCCATGAAATCCGAGAATAGGATCCATGTATCAGAACAAAGCATGGACTTTGGTGAACTTGCCCGATGATCGGCAAGCCATTGAGATAAATGGATCTTTAAGAAGAAGACGGACATGGACGGTAATGTTACCATCTATGAAGCTCGACTTGTGGCAAAGAGAATTTTCACAAGTTCAAGGAGTTGACTACAATGAGATTTTCTCATCTGTAGCGATGCTTAAGTCCGTCGGAATCATGTTAGCATTAGCTGCATTTATGAAATCTGGCAGATGGATGTCAAAACAAGTTTCCTTACCAGTTTTCGTAAGGAAAGGTTGTATGTGATACAATCAGAAAGGTTTTTTCGATCCTAAGGATGCTAAAAGGTATGCTAGCTCCAGCGATCCTTCCATGGACTGGAGCAAGCATCTCGGAGTCAGAATATACGCTTTGATGGAGTGATCAAAGTTTTTGGGTTTATACAAAGTTTGTTAGAAACTTGTATTTACAATAAAGTGAGTGGGAGCACTACAATATTTCTGATAAGTATATGTGAATGACATATTGTTGATCCGAAATGATGTAAAATTTCTGGAAAGCATAAAGGGTTGTTTGAAAGGAGTTTTTCAAAGGAAGACCTGGATAAAGCTGCTTACATATTGGGCATCAAGATCTATAGAGATAGATCAAGACGCCTGATGATACTTTCAAAGAACACACACCTTGACATGATTTTGAAAGAGTTCAAAATAGATCAGCAAAGAAGGAGTTCTTGGCTGTGTTACAAGGTGTGAGTATTGAGTAAGACTCAAGACCTGACCACAACAGAAGAGAGAGAAAGGACGAAGGTCATCCCCTATGCTTTAGACGTAGGCTCTACAGTATGCTATGTTGTGTACCGCACATGAAGTGTGCCTTGCCATGAGTTGGTCAAGGGGTACAATAGTGATCCGGGAATGGATCACATGACAGCGGTCGAACTTATCCTTAGTATCTAGTGGACTAAGGAATTTTCTCGATTATGGAGGTGAAAAGGAGTTCGTCGTAAAGGGTTACGTCGATGCGAACTTTGACACTAATCCGGATGACTCTGAGTAGTAAACCGGATTCGTATAGTAGAGCAGTTATTTGACATGGCTCCAAATAGCGCGTGGTAGCATCCACAAGATGACATAGATATTTGTAAAGCACACACGGATCTGAAAGGTTCAGACCCGTTGACTAATAACCTCTCTCACAAGCATAACATGATCAAACCAGAACTCATTGAGTGTTAATCACATAGTGATGTGAACTAGATTGTTGACTCTAGTAAACTCTTTGGATGTTGGTCACATGGTGATGTGACCTGTGAGTGTTAATCACATGGTGATGTGAACTAGATTATTGACTCTAGTGCAAGTGGGAGACTGTTGGAAATATGCCCTAGAGGCAATAATAAATTGGTTATTATTATATTTCCTTGTTCATGATAATCGTTTATTATCCATGCTAGAATTGTATTGATGGGAAACTCAGATACATGTGTGGATACATAGACAACACCATGTCCCTAGTAAGCCTCTAGTTGACTAGCTCGTTGATCAATAGATGGTTACGGTTTCCTGACCATGGACATTGGATGTCGTTGATAACGGGATCACATCATTAGGAGAATGATGTGATGGACAAGACCCAATCCTAAGCCTAGCACAAGATCGTGTAGTTCGTTTGCTAAGAGCTTTTCAAATGTCAAGTATCATTTCCTTAGACCATGAGGTTGTGCAACTCCCGGATACCGTAGGAATGCTTTGGGTGTACCAAACGTCACAACGTAACTGGGTGGCTATAAAGGTGCATTACAGGTATCTCCGAAAGTGTCTGTTGGGTTGGCACGAATCGAGACTGGGATTTGTCACTCCGTGTAAACGGAGAGGTATCTCTGGGCCCACTCGGTAGGACATCATCATAATGTGCACAATGTGACCAAGGAGTTGATCACGGGATGATGTGTTACGGAACGAGTAAAGGGCTTGCCGGTAACGAGATTGAACAAGGTATCGGGATACTGACGATCGAATCTCAGGCAAGTAACATACCGATTGACAAAGGGAATTGTATACGGGATTGATTGAATCCTCGACATCGTGGTTCATCTGATGAGATCATCGAGGAGCATGTGGGAGCCAACATGGGTATCCAGATCCCGCTGTTGGTTATTGACCGGAGAGTCGTCTCGGTCATGTCTGCATGTCTCCCGAACCCGTAGGGTCTACACACTTAAGGTTCGGTGACGCTAGGGTTATAGAGATATTAGTATGCGGTAACCCGAAAGTTGTTCGGAGTCCCGGATGAGATCCCGGACGTCACGAGGAGTTCCGGAATGGTCCGGAGGTAAAGATTTATATATGGGAAGTCTTATTTTGGTCGCCGGAAAAGTTTCGCGCATTATCGGTATTGTATCGGGAGTGCCGAAAGGGGTCCGGGGGTCCACCAATGGGGTCCACCAGCCCCGGGGGGCCACATGGGCTGTAGGGGTGTGCGCCTTGGCCTATATGGTCCAAGGGCACCAGCCCCAAGAGGCCCATGCGCCAAGAGATAAGGGAAAGGGAGAGTCCTAAAGGGTGAAGGCACCTCCGAGGTGCCTTGGGGAGGATGGACTCCTCCCTGGCCGCACCCTTCCTTGGAGGAAGGGCCAAGGCTGCGCCCCCCCCCCCCTCTCCCTTGGCCCTATATATAGTGGGAGGAGGGAGGGCAGCAATATCTAAGCCCTGGCGCCTCCCTCTCCCTCCCGTGACACCTCTTCCTCCCCGCTTGCGCTTGGCGAAGCCCTGCCGGGATCCCGCTACTTCCACCACCACGCCGTCGTGCTGCTGGATCTCCATCAACCTCTCCTCCCCCCTTGCTGGATCAAGAAGGAGGAGACGTCGCTGCTCCGTACGTGTGTTGAACGCGGAGGTGCCCTCCGTTCGGCGCTAGGATCATCGATGATTTGGATCACGACGAGTACGACTCCATCAACCCCGTTCTCTTGAACGCTTCCGCTCGCGATCTACAAGGGTATGTAGATGCACTCCCCTTCCCCTCGTTGCTAGAGTACTCCATAGATTGATCTTGGTGATGCGTAGAAAATTTTGAATTTCTGCTACGTTCCCCAACAGTTTGGACTTCGGAAGGGTTCCGGGTAAGTTTGGACAAATACCGGAGTACCGGGGGGTTACCGGAACCCCCCGGGGAGTGTAATGGGCCTATTGGGCCTTAGTGGAGAAGAGGAGGGGCGGCCAGGGCAGGCCGCGCGCCCCCTCCCCCTCTAGTCCGAATTGGACAAGAAAGGGGGGCGGCGCCCCCCTTTTTCCTTCCCCCTCTCTCCTCCTTCCTTCCCTCCTACTCCTACTCTTGGAAGGGTTGGAGTCCTAATCCCGGTGGGAGTAGGACTCCCCTTGGGGCGCGCCTAGGAGGCCGGCCCCCTCCCCCTCCTCCACTCCTTTATATACGGGGGAGGGGGGCACCCATAGACACAGAAGTTGATCATTGATCTTTTAGCCGTGTGCGGTGCCCCCCTCCACCATAATCCACCTCGGTCATATCGTAGCGGTGCTTAGGCGAAGCCCTGCGTTGGTAGCATCATCATCACTGTCATCACGCTGTCGTGCTGATGGAACTCTCCCTCGAAGCACTGCTGGATCATGAGTTCGTGGGACGTCACCGAGCTGAACGTGTGCTGAACTCGGAGGTATCGTGTGTTCGGTACTAGTCATACTG
The DNA here is from genome assembly GCF_018294505.1 of Triticum aestivum. Lineage (NCBI taxonomy): Eukaryota > Viridiplantae > Streptophyta > Magnoliopsida > Poales > Poaceae > Triticum > Triticum aestivum. The sequence continues at coordinate 176,737,383 of NC_057814.1, forward strand.
CTTACTAACTCGGAGGTGTCGTGTGTTCGGCACGAGTAGAACACAAGTGAGTTGTGGGCGATACTAGTCATACTGCTTACCAACATATCACACTTTGATTCGGCGGTATTGTTGGATGAAGCGGCCCGGACCGACATTACGCGTACGCTTACGCGAGACTGGTTCTACCGACGTGCTTCGCACACAGGTGGCTGGCGGGTGTCAGTTTCTCCAACTTTAGTTGAATCGAGTGTGGCTACTCCCGGTCCTTGTGAAGGTTAAAATAGCACATACTTGACGAAATATCGTTGTGGTTTTGATGCGTAGGTAAGAACGGTTCTTGCTCAGCCCGTAGCAGCCACGTAAAACTTGCAACAACAAAGTAGAGGACGTCTAACTTGTTTTTGCAGGGCATGTTGTGATGTGATATGGTCAAGACATGATGCTAAATTTTATTGTATGAGATGATCATGTTTTGTAACAGAGTTATTGGCAACTGGCAGGAGCCGTATGGTTGTCGCTTTATTGTATGAAATGCAATCGCCATGTAATTGCTTTACTTTATCACTGAGCGGTAGCGATAGTCGTAGAAGCAATAGTTGGCAAGACAACAACGATGCTACGATGGAGATCAAGGTGTCACGCTGGTGACGATGGTGATCATGACGGTGCTTTGGAGATAGAGATCAAAGGCACAAGATGATGATGGCCATATCATATCACTTATATTGATTGCATGTGATGTTTATCTTTTATGCATCTTATTTTGCTTAGATCAACGGTAGCATTATAAGATGATCTCTCACTAAATTTCAAGGTATAAGTGTTCTCCCTGAGTATGCACCATTGCGAAAGTTCGTCGTGCCGAGACACCACGTGATGATCGGGTGTGATAAGCTCTACGTTCACATACAACGGGTGCAAGCCAGTTTTGCACACGCAGAATACTCGGGTTAAACTTGACGAGCCTAGCATATGCAGATATGGCATCGAAACACTGAGACCGAAAGGTCGAGCGTGAATCATATAGTAGATATGATCAACATAGTGATGTTCACCATTGAAAACTACTCCATCTCACGTGATGATCGGACATGGTTTAGTTGATATGGATCACGTGATCACTTAGATGATTAGAGGGATGTCTATCTAAGTGGGAGTTCTTAAGTAATTTGATTAATTGAACTTTAATTTATCATGAACTTAGTACCTGATAGTATTTTGCATGTCTATGTTGTTGTAGATCAATGGCTCGTGCTACTGTTCCTTTGAATTTTAATGTGTTCCTTGAGAAAGCTAAGTTGAAAGATGATGGTAGCAATTACACGGACTGGGTCCGTAACTTGACGATTATTCTCATTGCTGCACAGAAGAATTGCATCCTGGAAGCACCGCTAGGTGCAAGACTCGCTGCAGGAGCAACACCAGGCATTGTGAACGTCTGGCAGAGCAAAGCTGATGACTACTCCATAGTTCAGTGTGCCATGCTTTACGGCTTAGAACCGGGACTTCAACGACGTTTTGAACGTCATGGTGCATATGAGATGTTCTAGGAGTTGAAGCTAATATTTCAAGCAAATGCCCGGATTGAGAGATATGAAGTCTCCAATAAGTTCTACAGCTGCAAGATGGAGGAGAATAGTTCTGTTAGTGAGCATATACTCAAATTGTCTAGGTATAACAATCACTTGATTCAACTGGGAGTTAATCTTCCGGATGATAGTGTCATTGACAGAATTCTTCAATCACTGCCACCAAGCTACAAGAGCTTCGTGATGAACTATAACATGCAAGGGATGGATAAGACGATTCCCGAGCTCTTCACAATGCTAAAGGTTGCGGAGGTAGAAATCAAGAAGGAGCATCAAGTGTTGATGGTCAACAAGACCACCAGTTTCAAGAAAAAGGGTAAAGGGAAGAAGGGGAACTTCAAGAAGAACGGCAAGCAAGTTGCTGCTCAAGTGAAGAAGCCCAAGTCTGGACCTAAGCCTGAGACTGAGTGCTTCTACTGCAAAGGGATTGGTCACTGGAAGCGGAACTTCCTCAAGTATTTGGCGGATAAGAAGGATGGCAAGGTGAACAAAGGTATATGTGATATACATGTTATTGATGTGTACCTTACTAATGCTCGCAGTAGTGTCTGGGTATTTCATACTGGTTCTGTTGCTAATATTTGCAACTCGAAACAGGGACTATGGATTAAGCGAAGATTGGCTAAGGACGAGGTGACGATGCGCGTGGGAAATGGTTCCAAAATCGATGTGATCGTGGTCGGCACGCTACCTCTACATCTACCTTCGGGATTAGTTTTAGACCTGAATAATTGTTATTTGGTGCCAGTGTTAAGCATGAACATTATATCTGGATCTTGTTTGATGCGAGACGATTATTCATTTAAATCAGAGAATAATGGTTGTTCTATTTATATGAGTAATATCTTTTATGGTCATGCACCCTTGAAGAGTGGTCTATACTTTTTGAATCTCGATAGTAGTGATACACATATTCATAATATTGAAGCCAAAAGATGCAGAGTTGATAATGATAGTGCAACTTATTTGTGGCACTGCCGTTTAGGTCGTATTGTTGTAAAGCGCATGAAGAAACTCCATTCTGATGGAATTTTGGAATCACTTGATTATGAATCACTTGGTACTTGCGAACCATGCCTCATGGGCAAGATGACTAAAACGCCGTTCTCCGGAACAATGGAGCGAGCAACAGATTTTTTGGAAATCATACATACTGATGTATGTGGTCCGATGAATGTTGAGGCTCGCGGTGGGTGTCGTTATTTTCTCACCTTCACAGATGATTTGAGCAGATATGGGTATATCTACTTGATGAAACATAAGTCTGAAACATTTGAAAAGTTCAAAGAATTTCAGAGTGAATTGGAAAATCATCGTAACAAGAAAATAAAGTTTCTACGATCTGATCGTGGAGGAGAATATTTGAGTTACGAGTTTGGTCTTCATTTGAAACAATGCGGAATAGTTTCGCAACTCACGCCACCTGGAACACCATAATGGTGTGTCCGAAAGTCGTAATCGTACTTTACTAGATATGGTGTGATCTATGATGTCTCTTACTGATTTACCGCTACCATTTTGGGGTTATGCTTTAGAGACGGCTGCATTCACGTTAAATAGGGCACCATCTAAATCCATTGAGACGACGCCTTATGAACTGCGGTTTGGCAAGAAACCAAAGTTGTCGTTTCTTAAAGTTTGGGGCTGCGATGCTTATGTGAAAAAGCTTCAACCTGATAAGCTCAAACCCAAATCGGAGAAATGTGTCTTCATAGGATACCCAAAGCAGACTGTTGGGTACACCTTCTATCACAGATCCAAAGGCAAGACATTCGTTGCTAAGAATGGATCCTTTCTAGAGAAGGAGTTTCTCTCGAAAGAAGTGAGTGGGAGAAAAGTAGAACTTGATGAGGTAACTGTACCTACTCCCTTATTGGAAAGTAGATCATCACAGAAATCTGTTCCTGTGACTCCTACACCAATTAGTGAGGAAGCTAATGATGATGATCATGTAACTTCAGATCAAGTTACTACCGAACCTCGTAGGTCAACCAGAGTAAGATCCACACCAGAGTGGTACGGTAATCCTGTTCTGGAGGTCATGTTACTTGACCATGAAGAACCTACGAACTATGAGGAAGCGATGATGATCCCAGATTCCGCGAAATGGCTTGACGCCATGAAATCTGAGATGGGATCCATGTATGAGAACAAAGTGTGGACTTTGGTTGACTTGCCCGACGATCGGCAAGCCATCGAGAATAAATGGATCTTTAAGAAGAAGACTGACGGTGATGGTAATGTTACTGTCTACAAAGCTCGACTTGTTGCAAAAGGTTTACGACAAGTTCAAGGAGTTGACTAGGATGAGACTTTCTCACCCATTGCGATGCTTAAGTCCGTCCGAATCATGTTAGCAGTTGCCGCATTTTATGATTATGAAATTTGGCAAATGGATGTAAAGACTGCATTCCTGAATGGATTTCTGGTAGAAGAGTTGTATATGATGCAACCTGAAGGTTTTATCGATCCAAAGGATGCTAACAAAGTGTGCAAGCTCCAGCGATCCATTTATGGACTGGTGCAAGCATCTCGGAGTTGGAATGAACGTTTTGATAGTGTGATCAAAGCATATGGTTTTATACAGACTTTTGGAGAAGCCTGTATTTACAAGAAAGTGAGTGGGAGCTCTGTAGAATTTCTAATATTATATGTGGATGACAATTTGTTGATTGGAAATGATATAGAATTTCTGGATAGCATAAAAGGATACTTGAATAAGAGATTTTCAATGAAAGACCTCGGTGAAGCTGCTTATATATTGGGCATCAAGATCTATAGAGATAGATCAAGACGCTTAATTGGACTTCCACAAAGCACATACCTTGATAAAGTTTTGAAGAAGTTCAAAATGGATCAAGCAAAGAAAGGGTTCTTGCCTGTGTTACAAGGTGTGAAGTTGAGTCAGACTCAATGCCCAACCACTACAGAAGATAGAGAGAAAATGAAAGATGTTCCCTATGCTTCAGCCATAGGCTCTATCATGTATGCAATGCTGTGTACCGGACCTGATGTGTGCCTTGCTATTAGCTTAGCAGGGAGAAACCAAAGTAATCCAGGAGTGGATCACTAGACAGCGGTCAAGAACATCCTGAAATACCTGAAAAGGACTAAGGATATGTTTCTCATTTATGGAGGTGACAAAGAGCTCGTCGTAAATGGTTACGTCGATGCAAGCTTTGACACTGATCCGGATGACTCTAAGTCACAAACCGGATACGTATTTATATTGAACGGTGGAGCTGTCAGTTGGTGCGGTTCTAAGCAAAGCGTCGTGGCGGGATCTACGTGTGAAGCGGAGTACATAGCTGCTTCGGAAGCAGCAAATGAAGGAGTCTGGATGAAGGAGTTCATATCCAATCTAGGTGTCATACCTAGTGCATCGGTTCCAATGAAAATCTTTTGTGACAATACTGGTGCAATTGCCTTGGCAAAGGAATCCAGATTTCACAAGAGAACCAAGCACATCAAGAGACGCTTCAATTCCATCCGCGACCAAGTCAAGGAGGGAGACATAGAGATTTGCAAGATACATACGGATCTGAATGTTGCAGACCCGTTGACTAAGCCTCTCTCACGAGCAAAACATGACCAGCACCAAGACTCCATGGGTGTCAGAATCATTACTGTGTAATCTAGATTATTGACTCTAGTGCAAGTTGGAGACTGAAGGAAATATGCCCTAGAGGCAATAATAAAGTTGTTATTTATATTTCCTTATATCATGATAAATGTTTGTTATTCGTGCTAGAATTGTATTAATCGGAAACTTCGTACATGTGTGAATACATAAACAAACAGAGTGTCACTAGTATGCCTCTACTTGACTAGCTCGTTGAATCAAAGATGGTTAAGTTTCCTAGCCATAGACATGAGTTGTCATTTGATTAACGGGATCACATCATTAGAGAATGATGTGATTGACTTGACCCATTCCGTTAGCTTAGCATTTGATCGTTTAGTATATTGCTATTGCTTTCTTCATGACTTATACATGTTCCTATGACTATGAGATTATGCAACTCCCGAATACCGGAGGAACACTTTGTGTGCTACCAAACGTCACAACGTAACTGGGTGATTATAAAGGTGCTCTACAGGTGTCTCCGATGGTACTTGTTGAGTTGGCATAGATCGAGATTAGGATTTGTCACTCCGATTGTTAGAGAGGTATCTCTGGGCCCTCTCGGTAATGCACATCACTATAAGCCTTGCAAGCAATGCAACTAATGAGTTAATTGCGGGATGATGCATTACGGAACGAGTAAAGAGACTTGCCGGTAACGAGATTGAACTAGGTATTGAGTTACCGACGATCGAATCCCGGGCAAGTAACATACCGATGACAAAGGGAATAACGTATGTTGTTATGCGGTTTGACCGATAAAGACCTTCGTAGAATATGTAGGAGCCAATATGAGCATCCAAGTTCCGCTGTTGGTTATTGACCGGAGACGTGTCTCGGTCATGTCTACATCGTTCTCGAACCCGTAGGGTCCGCACGCTTAACGTTCGGTGACAATCGGTATTATGAGTTTATGTGTTTTGACGTACCGAAGGTAGTTCGGAGTCCCAGATATGATCACGGACATAACGAGGAGTCTCAAAATGGTCGAGACATAAAGATCGATATATTGGATGACTATGTTTGGACTTCGGAAGGGTTCCGGGTAAGTTCGGACAAATACCGGAGTACCGGGGGTTACCGGAACCCCCCGGGGAGTGTAATGGGCCTATTGGGCCTTAGTGGAGAAGAGGAGGGCGGCCGGGGCAGGCCGCGTGTCCCCTCCCCCTCTAGTCCGAATTGGACAAGGAAGGGGGGCGGCGCCCCCCTTTTTCCTTCCCCCTCTCCCCTCCTTCCTTCCCTCCTACTCCTACTCTTGGAAGGGTTGGAGTCCTACCGGGAGTAGGACTCCCCTTGGGGCGCGCCTAGGAGGCCGGCCCCCTCCCCCTCCTCCAATCCTTTATATACGGGGGAGGGGGGCACCCCATAGACACACAAGTTGATCATTGATCTTTTAGTCGTGTGCAGTGCCCCCCTCCACCATAATCCACCTCGGTCATATCGTAGCGGTGCTTAGGCGAAGCCCTGCGTCGGTAGCATCATCATCACCGTCATCACGTCGTCGTGCTAAGGGAACTCTGCCTCGAAGCTCTGCTGGATCGTGAGTTCGTGGGACGTCACCGAGCTAAACGTGTGCTGAACTCGGAGGTGCCGTGTGTTCGGTACTTGGATCGGTCGGATCGTGAAGACGTACGACTACATCAACCGCGTTGTCATAACGCTTCCGCTTACGGTCTACGAGGGTACATAGACAACACTCTCCCCTCTCGTTGTTATGCATCACCATGATCTTGCGTGTGCGTAGAATTTTTTTTGAAATTACTACGTTCCCCAACACATGCTACGGGAATCACAAATCTTAACACAAGTATTTCTCAATTTCACAATTACTCACTAGCATGACTCTAATATCACCATCTTTATATCTCAAAACTATCATAAGGAATCAAACTTCTCATAGTATTCAATGCACTTTATATGAAAGTTTTTATTATATCCCTCTTGGATGCCTATCATATTAGGACTATAACAAAAGCAAATTACCATGCTATTTAGAGACTCTCAAAATAATATAAGTGAAGCAAGAGAGTTCAATAATTTTTATAAAATAAAACCACCGTTGTGCTCTAAAAAGATATAAGTGAAGCACTAGAGCAAAATTGCCTAGCTCAAAAGATATAAGTGAAGCACATAAAGTATTCTAATAAATCACGATTCATGTGTGTCCCTCTCAAAAGATGTGTACAGCAAGGATGGTTGTGGAAAACTAAAAAGCAAAGGCTCAAATCATACAAGACTCTCGAAGAAAAACACATATCATGTGGTGAATAAAAATATAGCCTCAAGTAAAGTTACCGATAGACGAAGACGAAAGAGGGGATACCTTCCGGGGCATCCCCAAGCTTAGGCTCATGGTTGTCCTTTAATATTACCTTGGGGTGCCTTGGGCATCCCCAAGCTTAGATTCTTGCCACTCCTTATTCCATGGTCCATCAAATCCTTACCAAAAAATTAAAAACTTCACAACAGAAAATCTCATAAGCTCCGTTAGTATAAGAAAATAAATCACCACTTTTGGTACTGTTATGAACTCATTCTTTATTTATATTGGTGTAATATCTACTGTATTCCAACTTTTTCATGGTTCATACCCCTCGATACTACCCATAAAATCATCAAAATAAGCAAACAAAACAGAATCTGTAAAAAACAGAAGAGTCTGTAGTAATCTGGATAATTCGAGTACTTCTGTAACTCCAAAAATTCTGAAGAATTAGGACAACAGAGGCAATTTGTATATCAATCATGTGTAAAAAATTCAGAATTTTATCACGCTTCTGTGATTTTTAAAAATTCTGGGACTGGGCACAAAAGTTTCTGTTTTTCAGTAAGATCAAATCAACTATCACCGTAAGCCATCCCAAAGGTCTTACTTGGCACAAACACTAATTAAAACACAAAACCACATCTAACCAGAGGCTAGATGAATTATTTATTGCAAAACAGAAGCAAAAAAGAAAAGAACAGAAATAAAATTGGGTTGTCTCCCAACAAGCGCTATTGTTTAACGCCCTTAGCTAGGCATAAAAACACAAATAGATCTAGGTATTGTCATCTTTGGTATGCAATCCATAAGTAGCTCTCAAAATAGATTCATACGGCAATTTAATTCTCTGCAGTACTTCTATCCAGCTATGCATGAAGCGCTCCAGCAGTTGGACCGGACCCAATTGTTGCGTGATGTTTTCATTTTTTTATTATATTGTGTTTTTTAGTATTTTTTTTCTTTTCCACTTCTGGTTTTCAAGGAAGACATCGGCAGATAGACTCATAATTATAGTTTTTAGTCATAAGAGTTATGGAGAATGATTCTATCAGTCGGCCGATCTAGCGCGGGGCATCCACCGCCCCCCTTGCTCAACATGTGGCCTACATGACAACGTCTCTCTTCTTCATCTTATCTTTGCAACAACGGTGGTGTTGCAGAATGGTGGCAGCGAACGACAACTGTGCAAGTGTGTGACGCGACCGGAGATGTTGTTGCAATTCTTCCAACATAGGTCTTGTTGCAAAAAATTAGATACGGCTGATATGTGTTTGCAATATGCAATAAGAGTCTTGTTATAGAAAATTAGAAAAGAAGAGGTTTATCCTATATGGGTCTTGTTGCAAAAAAATTAGAGAAGAGAAGGTTTTGCAATGAAGATCTTGTTATAGGAAATTAGAGAAGTGAAGGTTTTGCAACAAAGGTCTTGTTGCAAGAGGAACAACATGGACATGTTGCATCAACGAATCGGACGGCTCGCGGAATGGCAGATCTTTTAAAAAGATTCGTCGGCTGACGTGTAGCACGCCCCTGGCCGGCGCTGCTACCCGTCGGTCGGCGGATCTTTTTAAAAGATCCATCATCGCCTCACAAAACGTCAGATATGGCGGATTGAGCGGCTGGCGTCACCCTATACCACTGCAACAAAGGCCGTGCATTAATTTTCTGCAGCACGAGTCATGTTGTAGAAATTTTGCAAAACATAGGTCAGGTTGTAAATTTATTTTTGCAACAAAGCTCGTGTTACAGTTTTTTATTTTTGCAATGAAGGGCAAGTTATTTTTTTTGCAATAGAGGTATTGTTATTTTTTTTGTTTGCAACAGAGCCTTGTTGCAATTTAATTATTTTTGTAATAGAGGTCTTGTTAAAGGAGAGATGGGGGGGAGGGGTCACCACGTCACTGGGACACGTGACGTGCAACCAAGGCGGCGGACGCAAGCTTGTTAATTCGCCGGCTGAACTATAGTGTTTCCCTTCTAGAAAAAGACTATTACAACGAGCGTTATATATGAATCAGTGCTACCGGTTTAGGGGAACCATAACCTAAATAGGCTGGTTTGAGCCCACGGAAGCTATTTCTCGCCCACTGCAAGACGTAAGCAGGTCTCGCCTCTAGCGCAGCACTACTGGGCCGATCCAATAGTGTAGCAGTCGAGCGGTATGTTTTTCTTGTGATTTTCTTTATGTGTTTTTTCACTGTTTTGCAACGGTTTTGTTTGGCCTTTGTCTTGTTTCCGGTTTTCAATGGTTCTCTTTGTTTCTTTCTCTGATTTGCATAGAATGTTTCCGGTCTTTTTCCCTTCTTTTTCATTTGTGTCAGCACATGTCTAATTTTTGCTTACGTATTGTACTACTTTGTATACATTAGGAATATATTTTATATATGCTTAGCATTTGCAAATATATATTTGATGTCTATTTTTTCATACACATTGTATATTTTTTGTATACATCTAAATATTTTATACATGTTTATTTTTCACAAATATATGATTAACATTTTTTGGAACATTTTTTTCGAATACATTCAACAATTTTCAATTACACAGCAAATCATTTTTCTAATGATATGAAACAAATTTATAAACTATCCTATATTTTTTATGTTGTATAAAAAATTAATTTCACAAATAAATTATGTAAGGTGTGAACAATTTCTAAAATGTAATTTACAACTTTTTTTATGCTACAAAACATTTTTTGATTACAAGAACTTTTTTTACAATTTGTAACATTTTAAAAAATGTCACATATATTGTTTTGAAATGCTTGGACATTTCTTGAATGCCAGACAGATTTCTTGAATGGTACAAACATTTCCAATAAAGACGAGTGAATTTTTTACGCTATAATAATATTTTCAAAATGCTCTATGAACACCTAAAAAGGTAAAATAATAATAATTTTCTGTAATATGTGTATTTTCTAGTTTAGAGAGATTGTGCCTCTGCCCCAGTACATGAAATTGAGGACGTTCGGCCTGTTCTAATTCTACCCCCTCCCTCTTCTTCAACCCATGTTTAAACATTTATGTCGTTAAAATCACCACAGAAGCTCTTAGGAAGGACGTCGATAACTGCCACACGTGTGGCAGGAAAGGAGACGCACCACACGACTCTAATGCAAATAGATTGACACGTCATCGCATGCATGCATGCGAGAATCTTTTTGGATTTTCAGTTTTTAAAATGTTTTATCTCTTAAATGAAAATTCCAATTGAAGATCCGTTTTCACCATTAAATCCCTCGCGACGAGATCTTCAAAACTAGATCTCATATCGATATATTTCGGCGAATTTTTTTTAGTTAAAAGTTGCCATGTCTATTGCACATGAATTGCCATGATATTTGCACTGAAGTTGCCATGATATGTTTCAACTATTTTCTTTTACATTTAAAACTAAATTTTAACATATTATAAAACAGAGAATCAAGAAACTAGACTTGCCATGCATCATAAACTAAAATTGCCATGATACATGCACTTAAAATTGCCATGGTTCAATAAAAATATATTTTCATGGTCAAAATACTGGAATTGCCATCATCAAAAAAACAAAAATTGCCATGATCTACAAACTAAAATTGCCACATGGCAACTTTAGTTTAAGCACTATGGCAACTATAGTGAAAACATCATGGCAACTTCTGGGCAAAAAAAAATTCGTCGAAACATATCAACATGGGGTCTAGTTTTGAAGATCTCGTTGAGACGGAGTTAATGGTGAAAACAGATTTTTAGTTCGCTTTTTTATTTAGAAGATAAAACATTTTTAAGCCGAAAACCAAAAAGATTTCTGCTGATGTCACCTATTCATACGTGGCAAAATGAGTGGTGATGGAGGCGTGTGGGCGACCTGCAAACACCCACACGTGTGGGCGTTAGTTTTTCCGCTTAGGAAATACTTTGTACAATGGAAATTCTTTAGGACTTTTCTGAAGTTGAAATACCTTTTTACCTCTATTTTCAGAGGTTGGCGCATTTAACAGATAATGAAGACCATTTCGTTCACATATATGAACCATCAAGTGAAAATCATAGGACAACAATGATACATTTTCCCCGCAAAAAAAAGACAGTGATACATTTTACTTTACTTTTAGCACTTGAAAATATGACGAGACGACTCATCCAAAAATAAGTACTAGACAGTGATTTATTTTAGGCAGACCAGACAGTGATGCGCTGCGTGTGCCCGCAAGTTTTTTTTAGGCCCTACCACACAAACGAAAACGCGTTGGGCCCGGCCGTCACTACCCCTTGTAGAATCGTAGTTGCTGAACGAAATTATCAATGCACGTCTCGTGGCATGCAGTATCCGCGACAATCTGTTGGAGCTTCTTGGCATTGGCCGCGAAGACACGTCTACCTTCTTCCTCCACCACGACGGCCCGGACCGCCGACGCGACGCCTTCTCGGTCAAAAGACGATCCATCCTTGCCGTTCCTAGGCACCGGCAATCCAACCTTCTTCCCGTCCATTAGCCGAGCGATTGGCCCTTGGTCTCCGAAGAATGGCAGCATGACAAGGGGGCGTCCATACTGCATCCCCTCGATGGCGGAGCTCCACCCGCAGTGCGTCAGGAACGCGCCGACGGAGTCGTGCGCCAGCACCCTGGTCTGCGGGACCATCCCCATTGTCACGAGCCCGCGGTGCTTGGTGCGCTCCTGGAAACCCGGAGGAAGGACCTCGTCGTCGGGGACGCCGCTGGGCTTCCTCAGCGCCCAGAGGAACGCCGCCCCGGCGAGCTCCAGGCCGATGGCTAGCTCGTGCACCAGCTCCGTGCTCAGCGGCGCCTCGCTTCCCAGCGCGACGTAGACGACGGATTTCGCCGGCTGCCGGTCGAGCCACGACACGAGCGCGTCGCCTCCGTTGGACCTCAGAGGCGGCGGCAGCAGGCCGAGAGGGACGAGCGGCTTGCCGTAGATGCCGGGCAGCAGAACCACGCTGTCGGGATCGAACTCCATGCAGCACCGCTGTGCCACCATCTTGCAGCTCTGGTAGGTTAACATGAAGCGCTGGCCTAGCGAAGCCCCTAGCTCCGGGTCAACGGTCGTCGACATGCGCGGAACGCCCCAGAGGGCGGTCGACGCGGAGGAGCAGGTGGCGAACATCACGGACGGCACGCCCCGGTCGACGGCGGCGGCGGCGGCTAGGTAGTGCAATGTGTCGACGACGACCCAGTCCGGCTTCTTGTCGCCGTCTAGCAAGGCGGAGAATGGCCCGGCGAGGCCGTCGGAGGCCTTCTGGAGGAGCTCGCCCTTGCCCGGCGGGAGGTCGGTGGTGGCCTCGGCTCCCTCGGGGAGGCCATCCACGCGGGGGAGCGGCAGGGCCACTAGGTGGACGTCGACTGCCGGCGGGAGCCGGCTGATGTTGCGCGGCGTCGAGACGAAGGAGACGCGGTGACCGCGGGCCGCCAGACGCTCCGCGAGCTCGAGGAAGGGGAGCATGTGACCGAACGCGAGCCACGGGAAGAGGACGATGTCCATCGGCGACGAGTCGGCGGCGTCCATCCTGGTCCTGGCCTCCTGGGTCAACGTCGGCCAAAGGTGAGCATGCATACAGCAACGCGCTGCGGCTATAAAGTGAGACGAGAGTTGATCCTGACTAGCGTGGTGCCGCGTGCGCCACACAGGACACCTACTAAAAATGTGGTTAGATATCGATGAGTCGGCGGCGTCCATACTGGTCCTGGGTCAACGGCGGCCACAGGTGAGCATACAGTAGCGCGCTGCGGCTATAAAGTGAGACGAGAGCTGCGCTGGTGCCGCGTGCACCACACACAACACCTACTAAAAATGTGGTTAGATATCAATACCGGAGTTACCCTTTGTGGTGTTGATGGCACAAAACGGGCGCCTGCGCTGATTGCTCCTTCCTCCCCACGTACTACTAACTAATGTAGAGATGGTGCCCCTTCATTATTTGCTGGAAAATAGTCGTTGTTAGAATACTCTGTATTGTCCATCTACTCTAGACTAGAGTACGTGCGTGTGTTTTTTCTCGGCCGGCATGCATGACCCACTCCCTCGACCCTGGCCAGCTTACGATCTCCATCGCGGCTTCGTGTCTCTTCTGTGAAGCTGCATAAGCTGTCCAAGTGCAATAGATCAATGTGTTTGACCTCTTCCTTGCCTTCATAGTATCAGACGCAGAGAACCTCTCCAATCCTTTGGCGCACCATCCATTTCAAATTTCGGATGCCATGGACACCAATCTCATTCCTTTCCTAGACTCCTCCTTGGATGGTGATCACGTCGCCGCCGGTGTTCTTCAGGATGCGCTTCTCCCTCCCGAGTTTCTCGGCCTGGGCGCCCCACCGATCCCGCAGCCGTTTCGTGCCTTCCCTGCCTCTCTGCTGCAAACCATTGACATCCGCCACCACATCCCCATCACCCCCGTTCTCCATGCCGGCTACTATGCTCAGTGGTGCCGCTTCTTCACACCGTCGTCGGCATGTTTGGTATCGCGGCCACTTCCTCGCCGACGCTACCGACCCTGGATGCGTCATGATTTTTTAGGAGGAACGGAGGGAGTAGTTAGAATGTTCACATGTCATTTTTTTTAGGAGGACCACCCTGATTTCAAATCCTAGATGCCACTGGATGTATCAATTGTATTTGTGAACATTCAATAATAAAAAAGACCATGGTTAATGCTAAAAACAGTTTATTTATTCAAACAAATGCATCTGTATGAGCGACAAGTAATATGTATCGGAGGAGTAATATATCTCCAATTAGTCACATAACGTATGTATGCATGTAGCTACTTCAGTGTAGAAAAAAAAAGAGAAGAGAATATATATGCTACTCCATTACAAAATGAATGTTGTATTAAGTTTTGATTTTTGAAAAATTTAAACTTCTCTATGTTTGACGTAAAACATCAATTTCAATAACTATAATACCGAATCGATATTATTAGATTCATCATGAAATATACATGCATATTTTATTTATGTTATACTATAGATGTTGATATAATTTTCTATAAAAAAATTGGCCAAACATAAAAAAATGACTTTCGAAAAACTGATACACCTTACATTGTTAATACATGAACAGTTTTGAATTCATCATTTCAAAAAATCATTATCTTTTAAAAAACCTTACGAGCATTTTTTAAATTCATGAATACTTTTTAAATTTTGTGCAAATTTTAAAATTCCATTAAAAACGAAAAAACTCACAAACAGTTTTTCAAACACACACTTTTAGCACATTGACATTTTCTAAAACATGGGACAAAGACTTTTCGAATACATGAAAATAAACTGAAATACTATTTTCCAACTAATATATTTTATTAAATATAAATAAGTCTTATAAAAGAAAAAAACTGACAATAAAAACAGATATACAACATTCCAGCCAAAAAACAGGAGCAGAAAACCTGAAATGTAGCCAAAAACCAGGGCACGGCAGATGTACTAGATGGGCCGGCCCATCGATTAGGTGCCCTCGAGTTTCACCGCGGGAGATTAAAAAAAAACTCTCTTTGGGGATGTGAAATACGGTGCTAAACCAGGCACCAGAGACCACGTGAGACATGTGGCAAGCAATGCAAACTTTTCCAAAAAGAAAAAACAGGCACTAGAGTTAAATGGGAAGCTTGATCTGGGATGAGCATGGAGGCTTTCTGCTAGAGTTCGTTAGCATATGATCAGTGGCGGAGCATGAATCAAATATTAGGGGGGAAGGGGGCAAATGAGTGTATACGACATACAAAAGGCTAGGGTGATCGGAGGCGCCGGAGGATTAGTAGAGCAATTAGCAGATAAATAAGTGTATTTGGCAAATGTTCCTCTTGTGAGAGGGGCCAAGGCCTGGAATTGTCCCACCACTGCATATGTTGCAAAAGAATGCAGTGTGCACAACCAGCTGGGGTGGCTCTTCTTTAAGCTTTTGCTAAAGAATGCGCTGTGCTCCTCATATTTTTCATCATGTGCTAGTTTTTGTGTGTACTTGAGCTGTATTTTGCAGCATCACACGTTTTATTTATTTGTGTGTGTGTGTGTGTGTGTGTGTGTGTGTGTGTGAGTCCTTCGCAAAAAGAAAGTAACAGAGTAGTTTTCATATTGTTAGTCATTAAGAACAAACCAAAAAACTTAACTTGATCTGGTTTGATTGGGTGGTTTTCCACATGGGAGAGATCCTATTGTAGGACCACGGGGGATACAATTTTCTCTATACTTTTTTTTTGCACTTTTAGTTTTTTAGTAGTTTTTGCGTTTCATTCTAGATTACTTGAAACATGTTTTTATTTTATTTTATCTGGCCTAGTGTGCTTGTTTCATAAATGCAATTAAGAGTATGTATAATCACCACAAAAAGAAAAATCTGTATAAAATCGAGAATGGCATTTTGGAGCTCGGCCTCCATGGGGCCGCTTTTTTTGAAAAATTCAAAATTCATACTTTTTTGTTTCAAAAAAATCTGAAAAAATTGTACAAGTACACAAGGATGTGATGTGTATGCGTATAAACTTTCGGAATGAAATACCTTGAGATGTGATCGGTGTAAAAAGAACAAATTCATGGACTTTTGGGATGAATAGGATCATGTGTTAAAAAGCCATAGTTTTTTTTTTTTTGCATAGCCTTCATTTCAACACATTTCATCCTGAAAATTTGTACACATGTGTGGTATGCCTCCTCCATATATGTCTGTATTTTTCAGAATTCTTTGAAGTATAGAAATATCAACTTTGTTGAATTTTGAATTTTTCAAAAACCGACCTCCTCCAAAAGCAATTTTCGTATAAAATCTTGCTACTTTAATCACTTGGTGAATACTTGTATTCTTCCCAGCAGTGGTCTTTCCCATTTCTGGAACTGGAAGCATGGGATGGGAGACAAAACCAAGTGAGCCAGCCAACTGCACGTGACAACTGACAAGAGGGTAACTGGGCTGCTGATAAAAGCCTTCGGTTAATCAGTCATTCAGTCCGCAGCTGCCACTGGCAACAAGAGCCAAGGAGACAAGGAAAATGGCAAAAAGCCTCCCAATCTCAGAAACAGCAAACAAGAAAAGAAACACAAAAAAGCATCAGAAGAGTAAAAAAAAATCAGCATAGCAATTGAAGAAACATTTCAGTACTACAATGAACATGAAAAATCCGCTCTCGAGTCCTGAACCAATGATCATCAAATATGAATACTACATGAGGGCGCAGATCACGAGCTCACATCACATGGTCACATGCGCGAGCAGCTCCATGTAAGGGTTCGATGCACCAACGGCTCAATAAAACTGTACCAAGTGGTGAGCGACATTCTGCACAGGTAACCACATCGATCCAATAAACACTGTAGTATACAACTCTCAGCAACTTTGATTGACAAAAAAAAAATTAAGCCCTGCCTGACGGGGAGGAAGCACGGGGGAGGCTACGGAACAACTGCTAGTATGTTTTACACAACCAGAAGAAGACCAGCCAGAGACAGACATGTGGGTCCGGCCATCTCTCCCTCACTCAAATTTACCTTTCCTCTTCGTGGTAGTAGACTCTATCACCATCTTCTATACAAGAGTATCTTCAGTATTGACTCCTCATTATTTTCGTGGAATGAACGAATCCGCCCTCCATTTCTATAACGTGTAGAGTATTTACCAGCTAGGCAGCTACATCCAAGATATACAACACCCGCGTCCACCCCCTCCCCAAGTTTACATCCCAGCTATGGCGAACTGAGCCACCCCTCTTTCGGCTTCTTCAAGCAAAATAACGACGAACCCGGCCTCAGGTTCGGCTGCTGCGTCTGTGAAAATAATGGTATAAGGTGGGTGAAAATATTGACAGGGGTGGCGGTGGTTATCATGATGTGCGTAGGCGGTCGGGGCCTTGCAGGCACTCCTGGGGGTTTGCGTAGAAGTAGTCCTCCTCCTTGGGTCTGTCGGGAATCACTGTCCGCTTCGAGGCTGATCCCATCCGCCCTGCGTGGGCAGCCTTGATCAGCAAAGAGAACTCATCCCATCGCAATGAACCGTTGTTGTACTGGTCCGCTAGGTCCACGATGAGTTTTCGATCTAACAAGATCGTCTTCTTGAAACCCATGAACCTGCATTCAGCAAATGACATGTAAGTAACACATCGGATAAATACACAACTTCCTATGAGAGAAAATATGCAATGTATGACCAAGTGCAATGCATACCTGCGATGACCCTCGACAACTTTAGCCATATTGCCATCATATGTTGGAACAAATATATCACTTTCTAAAGAAACCATGTAGTCCAGTGCAGCCATCTGGGACGAATGGTTCTGGAAGAACATTAGATCAGAAGGTTCCAGAAGTGTCTCTTTCCTCACCTGCAAATCATTGTTAAAGCAATATGAATTAGCAAGGAGAACAAGAAGAGCTGAGAAATTTCCATATAATGCAAGTGTGATAAACAATTAAACATGTCCTCTGTGTCCATACCACATTCGGATAAGCTGAAGTGAGAGCTGCCATCCTGCGTTTTCCACCGTATATTTCCCCAGCTGCGATGTATATTTGCATACTTCTATCAATATCCAATGCTCTGAGAACAAGAGCGGTCTCCTCTGGCGTCAATGGGCAAAAGCCATCTTTTCTTTTCAAATCCGAGTCAATGATTTTCTCTTTCCACCACGGATAAGCATACCTAACAGCCAACAATAGTTTGACAGCTGTTGTAAGAGCATGTCTAATTGAATGTTTTAAAAGACCCACTCTACAACAGGTGTTGCCCTAAGAAGAATTAATCTATAACAATACCAAAATATTCACCTCATTCTTGTGAGCTCTTCTGCCTCTTCGTTACTGCACCCTTGAGTACAACCAGAGAAAGCCAGCATATCCATTTCGTAACGTAAATGAAGTACCAAGAAAGGACCATTTTGGCGAAGTATTCTAATTACACGCTTGCCCAGATCTTCAATTTCGGCGGTGAATCTTAGAGAGGCATAATTTACTCGGCATCTCAGTTTTTGAATCTCCATAGGTAAACCATTGTTTGCTAGCCTAGCGTCAGTTCTATTCAAATGCAGAACCTTGTGTTTCCGAATAAACGGAAGAATCTGGGTCAAATTTAATCAACCATTAGCTTATTCAATAATATGCTCCAAAGCAGCCTTAGCATAATGTGACATGAAGTTTACCTGATTATGGTAATAGGAGATATCAGACCAACTGATAGGTGGCATTGAGTGGAACATACCAAGTTCAACTCTTCGCTTTACCCTTGGAGGCAGTTCTCTCAGTATGCGAACTTCGTCTCGTAAGGAGGTTATAAAGTGTTCGACGTCAAATATATCTTGGAACTCACTGCAATGCAGAATGGATCAACACTAATGGTAAAGCCCGCTAATAGTTTAAGGGGAAAAACAGGCAAATGAAACTAATATCAAGGTGTCAAACTGTACCTCGGGTCATTCCAAAACGAAGTCTTGTCCAACTCTGGCACAACCAAAGTGACATTTAAATATCTTGCTATTACAACCATGTCACATATCTGATAGAACAAAACATAGAGAAAAGAAAACAATATTAAGAGTCAATGGTTGCCAAGCACATTATTACTTACAAAAATTATGAACAGAGATTTTCAATATCTTACAGCAGCTCGCATTTGGTTAAGACCACCATTGCATGAGACCATCAAATAACCATTGTTCCTGTAAATTCCTGCAAGATGATGACAGCAATAAAACATTAGCACAGTTATAGCAGATGCTTAAATATTGGATGCAATGCTGTACTACTAACAAACAGAGCAATATTAATGCAGTGATGTACACTGAGTACTTGTGAACAGGAAAATCAAGCATACTTTAGCACTCCCGCGAGTCATAAAAATGTAACTTTCCATGCTGGAAAAGACTCATAATTATGAATGAGGATATAGTGTGCAGACACGTCGAAGCGCCACAATCTAACTGAACACACCAACAGCTAGACTACAGAACGTGAATGCTACGCACAAAAGTTCCAATACAGGTAGCTCACAAAACGTTGCTTCAGTTACTCAAAAGCAGCCGGGCATTCCTTTTCTATGATGTGAAAAATGATAGGCATAATTATGAGGGACCAAAACATCGGTTGGAGTCATGAATGATTGCCACCAGTAAAAGCATATTCAAGTAGGAGTATTCAGGTTCAACCAACCTAAAAAGTGTGATCTTAACATGGAAAGAACCCAAAACATGAATCTATCGTGCAGGCTGCAAACGACCAGAATAGTGAAGGCTCCTGACCCACCTAGGCACCAATCGAAAGGAGATCCTACATTGCCCAATTTCTACAATCGGCATCACCACATGTCCAGCTTACTAAACAAGAGAACTAATTTACCGATTCCGATGCAGCAAAGATGAAAAAAACATTCCCGCACTAACAGCATCACCACAGAATGAAATCCGCATCGCCAGCTAAATTACCCAAATTTGCAAACCAGCGCAGGCACAGGAAAAAAATGAGCGAAATCTACGCCAACCACCAATCTTTATCATCCCAGGTTGATGAAATCTAGGCTGGAGATTTTGGATGGATGTACCAGACCAAAATGCTGGCGGCCTGTCAATGTCCTAGGAACAGCATTCGGACACGGAGCGGATCGAACAGGGCGAGCGAAAGCGAGAGAGCGAGCGAAGAATCAAACTCACTTTTGGGCGGCAGCAACGCGGCCCTGTCGACGACGGCCGGGCGCACGGCAGCGGCCTCCTCGGGGGCCGTGAGGCAGGAGGGCCATCCCTTGAGCACCCGGGGCCCCCACGTCTCGCCGACGGCGGTGAGCTGCATGACGCAGGTCCAGAGCAGGACGGTGGTGGTGGCGCGCACCATCCAGAGCTTCATCCGCGACCTTGCGGCGGACGACGGCGGGCACTTGAGCTTCTCGCCTCCGATGCCGGCCGCCTTACCCCCCATGGCCGCCTTCCACGCCATCAACAACCATGGACCGACGGGAGCAGAGCCTTGGCAGCAGCAGCAAGCATCCGAGCCTCAAATCCGCCGCCGCCTCGAGGAGCCCGCCTGGCTCTGGCTCCGTTCCCACCCAATGCAGCACCGCACAAGGCGTCTGCCGTCGTCGGTCCACCACCGCCGAAAGCGCTGCGACGTTCACTCGGGCGCAGACGGCCCTCGCTGCCTCCTCCGGCGAGCAGCAACCGCCCGTCCGGCACGTCGGGCGCGGCGCCGTATCGATGGGCTCGTCGAGCGAGCGGCCAAAAGCAGGCCGGAGCGGACACGTGCCGCCGTGGGGGACGAGCACCGGTGGGCGCCGAAATGGGCGGCGGGGTCGGAGGATCGGCGCCGGAGACGGGCGAGCGGGGCGGGGTGACGGGGTCGCGGGGCGGATCTCGGGGCAGAGGAGGGAGGGAGAGAGAGGGGGGGCGAGGGAGAGCGATTTGTGGGGGCGCCTAGTTATTTTTGGGCCGCGGCGTCGGTGGAAGTGACCGTGATGATGCACACACTCCTCTGCCGGGGTGCGCGTAGCCGTATTAATGCGTGTCCTAACCCGCTGCGGGAAACGGTTGGTGGCACCGGGGGGCTGCACACGGCCGCACGCCGCGCACACGTGGCCGCGGCTCAGGCCTCAGATGCCAGCGGACGGCCGGGATCGGCCGGCACGGTTAGAGCGGGGGGAGCCGTTTGGGCCCGTGACTGACGACGGGGTCGGCGCTGCGCCGCGCGGCTGCCGGCGCGGGTTCACGCCGTTTAAACTGACGACGACGACTCGATCCGCTTCTCATTTTTATTTATTTTTCGGTTTGGCTCGGCGTGCTGCTGTGTTTGACAGTGTTGTGCAGGGACCTGATTAATTTGCCACTCCTTGTTGTTGGAGTTTTGTATTGCTCCCGCGGCTCACATGCCGGTGTTTGCTTCTTGTTTTTGTCCTGGGTATTTTTTTTAGAGCTATACTGATGTATTAGGTATCTTGTGGGGAGATCTTCTTCGGCACGTGGCAAGGCTGTCGCGGCTGAGTTTTCACGATTTTATCACTCTTTCGGTAATGGCATGTGAGATGCATCTTTTTTTCCGAGGAACTTATGGTCTGTTCATAATCAATCATAACAGTACACAACCAGTGGCGAAGCCAATGTATAGGCTGTGTAGTCAAATGACTACACAACTTTGTGAAAAAAGTATCATATACTCCCTCCGTTCGGAATTACTTGTCGCAGAAATGAATGTATCTAGACGTATTTTAGTTCTAGATACATCCATTTCCGAGACAAGTAATTCCGAACGGAGGGAGTATAAGCACAAATCATGCCAAAAATAATACAAAATTCGTAGAAATACATATATCTTGACAACACAAGATTGAGTTGACTACACATGATTAAAATCCTGGCACCGCCACTGTACACAACACGCCAGAGGTAAAAAAAATTACAATCAGGTCCATGGACTACCCAGCGAGTATAAGCACTGGAGCGAGTCAAATGCATGCTGTTGTCATCGCCTTTAGGCAAACCTTGTAATAAAAGACGGTCGGGATGTTGTCTTATAGGACCAACGCAGAGCAACAACCATAGCCAATGAAGAGGGTCCGAAAGGATCAGACATGTAAGCACACGAACAAAGATTGGATCCAAACAGATCCACCGAAGACTGGCACTGACCGAATATCGTGAGATCTGATGAAGACACGCCTTCACACGCCATCAGATGACGCTAGACGCACCATCAGGACGGGTTCATACCTTGAAGTCATCATTCTTACTTAAGGACGTCGTCGTGGCCACACAGCCTCAACCAAGACATTGAAATATAAGAAGAACGAGAGTGGGTTCCCTCTTGTCGACAGGAGTCGAGGTCCTCCGCACCTCCACGACCCAAAGGTCATCAGAGGCGGGCAGCCTGGTGGCAGCGCACGTGGGCTGTATGTTAATTTCAAGTTTGGGAAGGGATGACGGTGCGATTGATCATTTTTTTAATCTTTTTGTAGGGAGATTGGGGAAATTGGATTTTGAATGATCATTTTTGAGTAACTTGGATTTTTTTCTTGTAGCGAGTTTACTGTCTCCATGGAAAATGCATCTGAATGTTGTAAGTAATTACACCTCCACTTGTATTATAAACATTTTCTTTGTAAGAAACACAATAAAAATGTACATGGTTGGACTACCACGGTCTACATCCACTCGCTACGTGCTAGCGAGCAACTCAACCGTACGTGAGCCAAATCTAACGGCTAACAAGCTCAAAATTGTATGTGTGGTTGTGTGGCTGAGTTTTACAGTTTCTTAATAACACGGCCCCACCCCTCTCTCCTTCTCCCCCTCTTATCTCTTTCTCTCTCACATATGCATGTGGAAAATGCCTATAAACGCACGTCTTGGGTTGCTTGTTTTATCCTTGTCTTAATGTCATTTCCCTCATTGTCCGAAGCCCACTGATACGGGCAGCGAGGCGGGGCCACCATAGCCTAGCCGCCATCGGTCTATTTTTCGACATCCTAAACTATATAATCCTCTCGACGTTGTTGGATAAGAAGGTTTCATCACCAACAAAGATGAGAATGAGGTCCAAACACAGATTGCATGGGAAACCCAAAATTATGGTACTCCAAAGAGCCACCCCTTTACAGTGGCGGATCCAGGACCCAGGCCGGGGGAGGGGGGGCTGGGCTTGGGGCTTGCTGATTACACTCAGTGTTGATTATACTATCTCAGGCATTGTAGCAACACAGTTGAGGCACTGTAGCAAGCATGGGCCCGGGGCTTGGCCCGATCCTAGCTCCGCCCCTGCCCCTTTATATGCTTCCTGACCTAGCCATCAACACCCCGTCTAGAGAGAGAGGATAAGAGAGAGCGACCGACTACTGCTGTAACTAGGGTTCCCTCGTCTCCGTCAGCTGCTCCAATGGCGACAAGAGGGGGAGAACCCCCATCCCTTGATATGTGCGTGCACAGTAGTCTAGGTTTGTTTAGTTAGGGTTTTTAGGTGTCCATGGCTTCGTCTTCGACACTGGCGATGATGTTCCTTCATATCTCTCTCCGATGTGGTGGCTTTCTCAGTTGTTGGTACTGAATTTCGGGGGTAGTGTTTGCGTCGTCTGGATTCTTTCAAATTTGGATGGATGCACTACGCTTCTTAGTCGCGACATCAAGGTGGTGGTGGCATCACGTTTCTTCCCTGTTGATGGAGGTGGTGATCTTCTTCGTCATGTCTGCCCTTCTCCTCACCCTCTTCTTCGGGGCGATAATATGATCTACGGATGGTGGCCATTCGCATCTCCCAGCATAACCCAGTGACTTCCTAGTCGCAAATTTGAAGTCTTGCTGGCTATGACGGTTCCAGTCATCACTACATCAAGCATGGATCACGACGCTACCCGAGGAGGGAAGATATCATTGGCTTCTCCAAGAAACTTACTGTAATTTATGTTTTCTTTTGGAGTTGGCTTGTAAGGGCCAGATTCTTTTAATACATGGCCACTGGCATTGGCAAAAAAAGAAAAGAGCCAACCCTTAAATTTTTTTTTGCGGGAAGCCAACCCTTTAATTTTATTTTTTGACAATCACAAGACTTTGTTTCTCAGATAATAGCCAAGTCTGTTACAATGAGTTGAGAAATAAAATCAGGAGGGGTAGCGTCCCACATAGAACTAGACTTTGAATTAAAACTGGATTTAGCCAGACAATCTGCTATGGCGTTTGCTTCACGTGTGCAGTTGCCGAAAGAAACAGAAGCATAGTTTGCCTTCAATTCATTGCACTCCATGACAATCGCTGCTTCCTGGCCCAGATAACTTTCAAATTGTTCCACCACTTCTAGCGCCAATTGGCTATCAGACTCCACAATCACCTTGGAGCATCC
The DNA here is from genome assembly GCF_018294505.1 of Triticum aestivum. Classification (NCBI taxonomy): domain Eukaryota; kingdom Viridiplantae; phylum Streptophyta; class Magnoliopsida; order Poales; family Poaceae; genus Triticum; species Triticum aestivum. The sequence continues at coordinate 176,761,642 of NC_057814.1, forward strand.
GATATGGGCAGCTAAGTATAAACCATTCCGTACTAGCAAGAATCTCTGCTGAAACAACACTGTTAATATGTGGAAGAATCCATGATGCAGCAGCCAGGAACTGGCCACTATCATCCCTTGCAATAGCACCCGTCGCCCCTGAGAGAATATCCTCGTGAAAAGAGGCGTCCACATTGATCTTCACCTTTCCCCTGGTTGGTTTCTTCCACATTTGATCTCTCTTTCTAACTGGTTGGTTGGGTGTTGCTGCTCGTACATAGTTCGTCGCTAGGACCTTAATTGAAATAGTTGAATGGTGTGCATCTAAAATCGTTTCCCCCTTTGCAAACTGGCGACGTTGCCACCAAATATACCATGCAGCCACCGTAATCAACTCAGCCGCTGGAATATCACCAATTGACGAGTGGTTTCGCAATAAAATTGTTGGAAATATGCCCTAGAGGCAATAATAAATTGATTATTATTATTATATTTCCTTGTTCATAATAATCGTTTATTATCCATGCTAGAATTGTATTGATAGGAAACTCAGATACATGTGTGGATACATAGACAACACCATGTCCCTAGTAAGCCTCTAGTTGACTAGCTCGTTGATCAATAGATGGTTACGGTTTCCTGACCATGGACATTGGATGTCGTTGATAACGGGATCACATCATTAGGAGAATGATGTGATGGACAAGACCCAATCCTAAGCCTAGCACAAGATCGTGTAGTTCGTTTGCTCAGTGCTTTTCTAATGTCAAGTATCATTTCCTTAGACCATGAGATTGTGCAACTCCCGGATACCGTAGGAATGCTTTGGGTGTACCAAACGTCACAACGTAACTGGGTGGCTATAAAGGTGCACTACAGGTATCTCCGAAAGTGTCTGTTGGGTTGGCACGAATCGAGACTGGGATTTGTCACTCCGTGTAAACGGAGAGGTATCTCTAGGCCCACTCGGTAGGACATCATCATAATGTGCACAATGTGACCAAGGAGTTGATCACGGGATGATGTGAGTTACGGAACGAGTAAAGAGACTTGCCGGTAACGAGATTGAACAAGGTATCGGGATACCGACGATCGAATCTCGGGCAAGTAACATACCGATAGACAAAGGGAATTGTATACGGGATTGATTGAATCCCCGACATCGTGGTTCATCTGATGAGATCATCGTGGAACATGTGGGAGCCAACATGGGTATCCAGATCCCGTTGTTGGTTATTGACCGGAGAACGTCTCGGTCATGTCTGCATGGTTCCCGAACCCGTAGGGTCTACACACTTAAGGTTCGATGACGCTAGGGTTATAGGGAATAGATATACGTGGTTACCGAATGTTGTTCGGAGTCCCGGATGAGATCCCGGACGTCACGAGGAGTTCCGGAATGGTCCGGAGGTAAAGATTTATATATGGGAAGTCCTGTTTTGGTCACCGGAAAAGTTTCGGGTGCTATCGGTAACGTACCGGGACCACCGGGAGGGTCCCGGGGGTCCACCAGGTGGGGCCACCAGCCCCAGAAGGCTGCGTGGGCCAAGTGTGGGAGGGGACCAGCTTCAGGTGGGCTGGTGCGCCCCCCACCAAGGCCCAAGGCGCAGGGATAGTGGGAGGGGGCAAACCCTAGGTCCAGATGGGCCTTAAGGCCCACCCTAGTGGCGCCCCCCTCTCTCCTCCCCTTGGCCGCACCCTAGATGGGTTTGGGGGCTGCCGCCACCCCTGGGGATGGAACCCTAGATGGGGGCGCAGCCCCTCCCCTTCCCCTATATATACTTGAGGTATTTGGGGCTGCAAACATACGAGATGGTCTCTCTTGGCGCAGCCCTACCTCTCTCCCTCCTCCTCTCCCGCGGTGCTTGGCGAAGCCCTGCGGGATTGCCACGCTCCTCCATCACCACCACGCCGTCGTGCTGCTGCTGGATGGAGTCTTCCCCAACCTCTCCCTCTCTCCTTGCTGGATCAAGGAGTGGAAGACGTCACCGGGCTGCACGTGTGTTGAACGCGGAGGCACCGTTCCTCGGTGCTTAGATCGGAATCAACCGCGATCTGAATCGCTACGAGTACGACTCCTTCATCCGCGTTCTTGCAACGCTTCCGCATCGGGATCTACAATGGTATGTAGATGCACTCCCCTTCCCCTCGTTGCTAGATTACTCCATAGATTGATCTTGGTGATGCGTAGAAAATTTTGAATTTCTGCTACGTTCCCCAACAAAAATCTCCATGGTAACCGATCCCGAGCGGTCCTCCATTGCTGCTTGGTTGATCACCTCATTCAGGCCTAATTCTTTCAACACTTCCATAGCACGGCAACACAAGAATAAGCAATGCTGAATGTCTTCAAACCCAACTTTGCAAACCGGGCATTGACCAGATACCGGGATATGACGTTTCGCGAGGACTACATAGCATGGCAGAACGCCCCTGAGCACCTTCCAAGCGAAATGCTTAATCTTGCCAGGAACTCGGAGTTTCCAACAATGTTTCCAAATGCCATTTACTATAGACCCTCCTTGTCCATCAGCAGGAGAAGCGCGCGAGTCAAACTGATGATTGAACTCTGTATGGTATGCTGAACGGACTGAAAAGGTTCCTGACCGTGTAAACTGCCATGCCACAAAATCGTCAACAATACTCACATTAAGAGGGATCCTTAGTATCCTTTCTATATCGACTGGATTAAACACGGACTGCAATAAGGCTTCATCCCATGTGCCCGAGTGCATATGGCTTCTGCGTAGTCTGGCCAAAGATACATATGTGGAATAAACGCATATAACTGGCCGCCCTGCGCTGCACGCTTCACATGGACGTCCCCGGTGGCCGGTGCTTTAAGGAGAAGCCTCCACCCCAAACCCCAAAGAAAATTCAAAAAGAGGCGAATATCGTGGCACGCCACCGGGCCGGAGGGTGTGCGCGTGCGTACGTGTAACAAATAAAGTGGCCATGGCGGTGTGGAGTGTGGACCTCGTTAATGATCAGTGCGATCGCGCACTAATCTATCCACATGATTTTCTATAGGTATAGTATGGCCACATGATTTAGTTAATCATTTTCCCGCTCAAATGGTCGCCGCTCGTATCGTGCATGCGGTTGCACCGACCTCACTGGTCGAGCAAGGAATGTTCGCGGGAATATTTTAGCTGGCGATATGATCGTCTAGTAGAAGGGATGTAGGTCCGCGTGCTTGCGTTCTTTACGTTGGCATCTGTGTCAACTCTACGTTGCACAAAACACTCCACGTCGCACGGAAATAGAGGTTTAGTCAAACTTCTCTCGACCTTTTTTTTAAGTCTAACTTCTCTCGCTACTAATACTACATGTGATAAATATTACCTAGATTTTTCAGGTCAAATGAAACTTCGTTTTAGTGGAGTGTGACCTTTTATTTGTGGCCTTGAAAAGAAAATTATATACATTAGCTTGATGAAATGGTTTGGACTGAAAAGGAAAATAGATCAGCTCCGAATCCCATACCGCTATCAGGGACACTGGGGCGACCTGGCTAGCCACCACCTTCTAAAGGTCGTCGTCCTTCCTCCTTCCCGCATCGCCATTGGTGTCGAACCGACGAAAGGCAAAGCAATATCACTGTTTGTTTGTAGTCGTAAGAACCCGAAGGAAGAAAGTTATGAGGGTTTTGGGCGATGCATCCTCACGCGACCACTTGCTGCATTGCCTACTCCTCATACTCGATGCATTGAGGATTGAGCCAAAGTCGAGCCTACACCGAGCTGACGCTGTGAATGTTCGACGACATCAATCAACCCTTTGTAAGTTCAAAAAGAGAAACTGCAGGCTCGTCATGATGTTTGATGTCATGTTATACCTGTTGCTAAACTATTATTTTGCATCATTAGTTTATTATGGACTTTGCTCCTTAATAAATCCTAAAATTTTGATATTGCCTCCATTTACCAACACATACAAGAGTTTAGAGGAACTTTATTTCTTTTTCAGCCGCTCGTGTAAAATGGAGTAAATTGCAAAAAACCACCACAATTGGGGACCCTAATTCAAAAAACCACCATCATTCGGTTTTTTTTCAAAAAACATCCGGTGTTCAGTAATTAATTTGCAAAAAACACTAATAGCATGATTTACAGCGTTGACGCTGACTCTGACAAGTAGGGCCCGCTGCATCTGATGACATGGCATGACGGTTACAGACATGGGAGACGGAATTGTTGCTGAACAAGCAACTCTTCTATTACACAAGTGGGTCCGACTGTCATTGAAACAAAAAATATATAAGTGAAAAAAAGCACGTCCAGGCAGTGGCAGCCCGTGCGTGCGCTGGATCTCGGCGAGCAGATAGCGTCGCGGCGCTGCCGGGACTCGCGGGGCCGGCCGCAGCTGGGGATGCGGGACGCCGGATCCCGGCCGCTGTCACCGGATCTCGGCTGCGGGCACCGGCGCCGGCCCGTGCGTGCGCAGGATCCCGCCGGCGGGCACAGATTGGGCGCGTCGCTGGCGGTAATCCCTCCGGCAGCTCGGGCTCCGGGCACGCCTCGCCGGGCACGTGCGCCGCCGGCATGGCGACCTCGACGGAGGGGCTCCGGCGCCGCCACCTGGGAGCAGATCAAGGAGGTGGGCGAGGGCGACTCCGGCGACCTGGGAGCGGCTTCTGCTCCATTGCGCCACCACCCCGAGCAGGAGGTGCCTCGCGGCTGGCTAGCTGCTGCTCTGACGGCGGACACGGAGGCAGTCCGTGCGCGGGAGGCGGCCGACGCAGATGGGGCAGCGTCACACACCGGCTGCGGGTTCGCTTGATGCGGCTCCTGAGCGGCGCATGGCTTGGGGGATTTTCACCTCGTCTTGGATTCGGGTTGGATCCAGCGACGGTGCTCGCCGGAGCTGGAGCGGCGCTGCTCGCCGTTGCCTCACCTGCCTCCCTCGTCGGGCACCAGCGTCCATGCCATGAGACGCATGAGACACTGACGAGTGGCCCCCTTCTTCTAGTGTAACGGGCAGGTGCAACGGTGTCATGTTAATTTTGCCACATCAGCACTTACAGCGGACCCCATCTGTCAGAAGCGATGTCAACATGCGTTTAGTGACAGATCAGTGTTTTTTGAACACTGTCAGCCCAATGTTGACGGTTTTTTGAAAAAAAATCGAATGGTGGTGGTTTTCTGAAGTAGGGTCCCCAATTGTGGTGGTTTTTTGCAATTTACTCTGTAAAATGAGATGCCAATATGGCGGTTTATTTAGTAGAAAAATATGCATCATATGAATCTCATGGCATACTACCTCTATTCCTAAATATAATTAAGAAGTTTTGGCACTTCAATTTGAGGTGCCAAAACATCTTATATTTAGGAAAATTGAAGTGCTAAAATGTCTTACATATATAAACAGAGGGTGTACATGGTTAGCAGCCTAAAACTAGAAAAAGTATGACTCATAGAGTTTTTGAGTGGACTCTGTCTCCCGTTGTTCCAAATTACTTTGCACATTAGGCTTTATTAGGACAAGCCTTTGACCAATAGTTATACTATTAATATGTAACTTTATGATACAGAACCATAATCCTAAATAACTCTTTTTACACATGAATATAATGATATTCATTTCAAGTCACATAAAGCATATACTAATGAAGTAATTATTGGCCAAAGACTTGTCATAACGAAAACATAGTACGCAAAGTAATTTGACGGAGAGGGTACATGACTTCGTGGTTGAATGTATTGAGCATGACTGTATTCTTGTTATTTAACAAAATTGCTCTAAAAACCCGCACGTACTCTTACATGGAGTGTGTAAGAACAATATAAATGTAGACAGAACATATAAAGACAATGTGCTAAGAAAGATTGTATGTAAATGTCGTTTCGTGTGTTCACTCACTCCAAGACTCGAGACTTAGGGCCTGTTCTGATCTCCTCCAGCTTCTCCAAACTCCACGAATCCTGCTTCTTAGCGCAGCTTCTTGCTCCACGTAGCGAAGCCATTCCGTTCGGCAGCATCGCTACGCTTCTCCATCGCTAGCATGGGTTGGCAGCGTCGCTGGCCTGCCTAAGCGCCATAACGGGCCGTCTGGAGCCAGCCCAGTTCGGCCAGCCCTATGTACGAGAGAGAGAGCCGCTCCTCTAGCGAATCGCTTTCTGTTTCGAGGGGGAAGATAACGAATCGTTTTCTTAGGCGGTAGCAACATCGCTGTAAATACTCTCAACTCTCACTTCTTGCTTTCGTGGAGTTGGGTTTCCCTGGCTTCTCTAATTTGCACTACGGCCCAACACAACTTCTCGTTTCCAGCTTCTACGACCTAAACCGTTCGAGACAGATTCACTCCAGAATTTTGAGAAGATAGAAGCTGGAGGAGATTAGAACAGGCCTTTAGATACGAACAATTGTATCTAAACCATATATAGCATGAGACTTTTTTTAATCTAAATCATGTCAGGAACTACCATTCGAGGTGTCTGTGTTAAGATTCATTTAGGGGTGGAGAAAAACAGGATTAGATTAGACGGCTACTATCATTAACTTAGACATAAAAACCTCTCTTCACTTATGTCTAGACTAGCCCGTTACATATTATGCATTATATGCTCAAGTATTGCAGAAGACACTCTTGGTCGAAGGTAAAAACAAAATAGACGTTTATGTGTTACGATATGCATAGCTACAGTTGACAAAATTATGCCCCGTTTCACTATTTGTAAGTTTTACTTTGAGCATTAAATCAATTCATAGATAAATACAAACCAGAATATGTGGTCTGAGTTGTTATTGATCTTGTAGGTCCATATAGACATTTATGTTATTGTGTTAGTGAAATAAATCAAGTACAACGCAAACGCATAGACACTTAAATAGCGCTTGTTAATTGGAGACTAGGGTTTGTGTTAAAAAAATGGAGACTAGGATCATGGAGCATCGAGTCACCACTTAGACCTCACATGTAACAAATTAAGCGTCCAACTTAGCGTCTGATCCCTGTTGGGCTGGGTTATGAACCACCTTCACGAGTTAGGTCTCATGGAGATTCACGTTCTGTTTTTTTTCTTGAGAAATTCTGAGTGGTCCATCCGCCCAAGGTTCCATTTCTGGTGTGTGAAGAGAAAAGTGCGGCCCCATGATACGCGCACTGTGCAGAAGAGCATCTAATCCGCCCTTATTAATTGCTCGCACTTTCACTGACACGGTGTCCTCAACCGACACTTAGCAGGATTGATATACACGCCCAACCTCATCGACTCTTGAGCATGCATGGCGTCAGAGCTCACAATGAGCGCGAACGGAAGAAGTAACGCCATCTCGAACGACTACACGTAAATGACCTCCCGTATCCGTTCACAAATAAGAATCAGTCCACGGACATGAATACGGTAGGCAGGCATTCAACACTAGCCGCATATATTTTCATAACAACTCAAATTAATCGAACGAAATTTATGTAAACAAGTGCGGATTTCATGCAAACATGATGAATTTCATATAAAAAGCCGGATTTTCATATAAAGACGACGGATTTTAGTACATTAAACGGTGCTAGTCTGGCTCTGAATGTATAATTAATATCTAATCTAAATTGCCTCACGCGGATCCCTTTGTCTTTCTCATTTCCAGCAGCCCGATTACCAGACTGCCGGGAGCCCCGGAGGTATATGCTTCAGGGCAAAGGACGGCTCGCTTCCGCGCCACTCATCGGAGTGGAACCCCGGGCTGATGCTTTAGCGGGAGGGGAAGGCGGCGCCTCTGCTTCCGTGAAGCCCGTGTGGGATCGACAGAGTTTCTCGAAAGAGAAGAACCGGGCAGGACACCGGCTGTGTACGCCGGTGTCGCCTAGGCGATGGCCTTCGTGAGATCTAAGCGGTGGCGAACTCCCATGTTCTACTTTTCCTCGGTGATGGCGGCGAACGCAGAGGCGCCGGCCACCGACTCGTCGCTCTCCGCGCACCCGGCTTCTGCCCCTGCCTCCATAGCGCGGTCGCAGGCACGGGCGGCGCAGCCGCAGACGTGGTCGTCAACGACAGCGATGACGCCCGTGCCGGCGTCGAGCAACTGGCCACTCCTCATCGAATGGGCCTGGAGCGGTGAGTTGCTGAACAACACGGCGGCTTGGGGCGGCAACTTACTCCGTCGGGTGAGGCACGGGAGGTGGAGCAGCGAGTTGCCTCACTTGTATCCGGCGGGCTCGGTGGGCCATCCAGCCGGCTTGTGTTGGGGAATGCAGTATTTCAAAAAATTTACCTACGATCACGCAAGACCTATCTAGGAGATGCATAGCAGCGAGCGGGGAGAGTGTGTCCACGTACTCTCGTAGACCGAAAGCGGAAGCGTTTAGTAATGCGGTTGATGTAGTCGAACGTCTTTGCGATCCAACCGATCCAAGTACCGAACGTACTGCACCTCCATGTTCAGCACACGTTCAGCTCGATGACGTCCCTCGGGCTCTTGATCCAATTGAGGACGAGAGAGAGTTCCGTCAGCACGACGGCGTGAGGACGGTGATGATGAAGTTACCGGCGCAGGGCTTCGCCTAAGCACTACAACGATATGACCGGGGTGTGTAACTGTGGAGGAGGGCACCACACACGGTTAAGAGAAACTTGTGTGTTTTGGGGTGCCCCCCTGCCCCCGTATATAAAGGAGGGAGGAGGAGGCCGGCGTCCAGGGAGGAGGCGCGCCATAGGGGAGTCCAACAAGGATTCCCAATCCTAGTTGGAGTCCCCTTCCTTTTCCAAGAGGGAGAGAGAGGGAAGGAGGAAGAGGGGAGAAGGAAAGAGGGGACGCCGCCCCCCTCCCTAGTCCAATTCGGACTGGCCATGGGGGGGGGCTTCCTTGTGGCCCTCCTCTCCTTTTCCACTAAGGCCCATGAACTTCCGGGGGGGGGGGGGGGGTCCGGTAACCCCGGTACTCCGAAACTTATCCGAATCAACCCGAACCATTCCGGTGTCCGAATGTAACCTTCCAATATATGAATCTTTATGTCTCGACCATTTCGAGACTCCTCGTCATGTCCGTGATCTCATCCGGGACTCCGAACAAATTTCGGTCATCAAATCACATAACTCATAATATAAATCGTCATCGAATGTTAAGCGTGCGGACCCTACGGGTTCGAGAACTATGTAGACATGACCGAGACACATCTCCGGTCAATAACCTATAGCGGAACCTGGATGCTCATATTGACTCCTACATATTCTACGAAGATCTTTATCGGTCAAACTGCATAACAACATACGTTGTTCCCTTTGTCCTCGGTATGTGTCGTGGAATTGTCATGGCAGATGTCCTTAGTGTCAGGACTTAGTCGCGAGGCCAACGCATCTATGTGGTAGCTTGAGAGGGGTTGGGCGGAATCAAGAGACGCAACACAAGACAAGGATTTAGACAGCTTCGGGCCCCGGGAAACATCATCCGGTAATAACCCTACATGCTGTTTGTGGCTAGGTCTCATTATGCTCATGAGAGAGTCGCCGGTAAGCCGGCTCTTTGTGTCTATCCCTAGAGATTGTTTCTTGTTGCTTGTCCCTCTTTGGGGTGCCCTGCCCCTCCTTATATAAGTTAGAGGGGCGGGTTACATGTGGAGTCCTAGTAGGACTAGGACTAGTCTATCTTCTCTTACAAGTTATTTACAAGTCCGGGTCTTGCTTCCTCGTAAAGGAAATATTCGTCATGCCTTCTGTCTTAAGCCGGCCCACCATAATATGAACCGGCCTACTGGGCCTTGGGCCTAGTCTTCTATCTGACCCGCCATCGGGGCCATCCATGAGTCGTCAGGCTCGTGAGTCGTCTGACAGTGAGCCGCCAGACCCGTGAGTCGCCAGTCCTCCGGCGGCCACGGTGAAGCGCCAAGTCCGGCCGGGTCATACTTCCGGCCGGGTCATACCGCGGGGTATATCCCCGACAGTATGTGACCTGCCCGAGATTCGATCGTCGGTATCATCATACCTAGTTCAATCTCATTACCGGCAAATCTCTTTACTTGTTCCGTAATGCATCATCCCGCAACTAACTCATTAGTCACATTGCTTGCAAGGCTTATGGTGATGAGCATTACCGAGAGGGTCCAGAGATACCTCTCCGAAACACGGAGTGACAAATCCTAATCTCAATCTATGCCAACTCAACAAGCACCCTTGGAGACACCTGTAGAGCATCTTTATAATCACCCATTTACGTTGTGACGTTTGATAGCACACAAGGTATTCCTCCAGTATTCGGGAGCTGCATAATCTCATAGTCAGAGGACCATGTATAAGTCATGATGAAAGCAATAGCAATAAAACTAAACGATCATTAATGCTAAGCTAACGGATGGGTCTTGTCCATCACATCATTCTCTAATGATGTGATCCCGTTCATCAAATGACAGCACATGTCTATGGTTAGGAAACTTAACCATCTTTGATTAACGAGCTAGTCAAGTAGAGGCATACTAGGGACACTCTGTTTGTCTATGTATTCACACATGTACTAAGTTTCCGGTTAATACAATTCTAGCATGAATAATAAACATTTATCATGATATAAGGAAATATAAATAATAACTTTATTATTGCCTCTAGGGCATATTTCCTTCAGCTTGTATGCCGGGGAACTACTCTTTGGAAGCCATCGGAAGAGTGGTGGAGGAGGAGATTGGGGAGCGGAGGAGGGGTGCGGTTCTTGCCCGGCGTCTGCCCTCGTTTAAATAGAGGGCGGACGGTAGGAGCTCGGCCCGACCCGCTCATGAATGGACGTGTTGCCGAAGTATGTTTCTCGGCTTCCACGCGGGGTTAATGGGGTGTATGAATGCGGTGAGGAGGCGTGTCGCGGGCGGCGCCCTCGGACGACACGTCGCTTCAATGACGGAGGCAGTGAGAGGTCGCGTCCGTCCTGAATGGTCTTCAATGCGAAGTAGCGCGCTCTACAGCGGCATGAATGCGGGCAGCTGGCGCCGGGCTAGAGTGCGCGCGGGAGGGAGAGGGTTTCTTTGTGGGTCAGGACGGTCAAAAGCGGGCTCTAGAGCAGTCCGGACTCCTGTGTTTATCTCCGGTTTACGGAAAAAATCAAACCAATATAGATTGGCGTCGGATGACTTCTGCAGTCCGGACATCCCGTCCGAATGATTGCGAGAGGTTTGCCTTAACAGTTTGTTTAATTCACATCTGGATGTTTTTTAAGGATGTCACCTCTAAGCTTTCATAAATATATAATGCAGCAATAAGAAAAAAATACGATAAAAAAATAAACCACAAACAGAATGGACATCAGATTAGATGTGACATAATCTAGATGTGTTCTAGACAGACGTTGCCTTAAAGACCGGGCCGGTCGTAGGTTCAAAGCGGAAGCCTGCGATCGCCAAGCGGCAGTCTTTTCCTGTGCTGTTGGTTGTTGGACAGTTACGTTGCACCCACTGCAGGATGCCTTTTGCCATGATATACCATCCATCCATGGTGATGGTGGCACGGTCCTATTATGGAACCGGCCAACCGCTATTAAAACCGTCACGCGCTTGAACCAGCATCCTCCTTGCAGCAGCCGCATCGCCCCTGCAAATTCGAACGAAATATATAAAGCGGATTGGACGTCGCAGCGACGGACGGACAATAGTTTTCTCGTTTGGACATGGAGGAAGTGAAGAGTGTACAAATGGTCTAAGATGTCTGCGCTTTGGTTAGGTCGTACTGCTAGATCATGACAAAGTCAAGGAAATCGACGTGTTTTTTTAAGAACGCGTATCAATCAACCATCTTTTGTAGTCTGCAAGCTTGGCTGCCGGACGAGTTTATAATAGAATTTTATCTAGACGATCAACGACGTAGGAACAACACGATGTGAAGGTGGCGAAGGCGACTAACGAATACTACTACATCTCTACTCCTATAAAAATGCGAGTTGATGATGATGGTGTGCCTGCCTTCGAATCATATGCACCGTCCGATATTAAATCTAAGGTTGAGATTGAGACTCAGATGTGCCCAACCAACTGCCAAAACTGGATAGTCTGGAGGTTTCTTCTTCTCTCACGAAACAGATCTAGCGCCGCCGCCCACCCCATCTCTGGCCGCCAGAGCCCGTCCTCTCCCCCGCAGGCCGAACACGCCCCAACTGCCCCGGTCGTCCGCCCACCGTCCTCTCCCCTGCAGGCCGAACGCCCCCAGTGCCCCGGCCGTCTGCCCCCCGTGCTCTCCCCCGCAGGCCGAATGCCCCCACTGCCCCGGCCGTCCCCCTGATGCGCCTTCCACCTCTGGTGCACCTCCTTTCACGCCTCTCCCGGTTCATAACCTCCGTGCTCGGCCTCCCCCACCGCCTGATCGCTACTCCATAGGAATACCACCCTGCAGAGCAGTCGATGGCTGTATGTTGATGAGATAGGTGGATGCAGAAACAGCCTCCGCCCAAAAATGGGGTGGGAGAGAAGCGGCAATCATCAGAGCACGAGCCGTCTCAAGTAGATGACGATACTTACGTTCGGCAACGCCATTCTGAGCATGTGCACCAGGACATGAGAACTGGGCAAGAGTACCCTGTTCCGCAAGAAAACCACGCAACAGCTGGGAGATAAACTCACCAGCGGAGTCAGCACGAAAAGTACGAATGGGCGTGGAAAACTGGGTGTGAACCATGGCAGCAAAACATTTGTATATAGAGAGAACCTCGCTACGAGATTTCATAAAGTAGAGCCAAGTGTAGCGAGAGAAATCATCAATAAACAAGATATAGTAGCGGTGACCACCTTTCAAATCAAAGGGAGCAGGACCCCATACATCAGAATGAACTAAGTCAAAAGGACGCTGAGATACCGACTCACTGATAGGATAAGGTAACCGGGTCTGTTTGCCAAGTCTGCAGCCATTACAATGTAAAGAAACATCTCCAGATACAGACCCTAAGAGGCCCTGACGAACTAAAGAAGACAAGCGAGAGCCACATATGTGACCAAGGTGATGATGCCACTGCTGGAAGGACGCAGACGAAGAGGCAACAAGAGCATGGGAGCTGGCTGAAGTGGTGGCAGCGGAAGGAACACAAAGCCAGTCAACCTCTCAAAGGCCCTCTGACTCACGGCGCCGAGGTCCAGCACCAACCAAAGCCTTGGTGCGATGATCCTGAATGGAGAAAGAGTCGGTATCAAGAATGACACGACAACCAGAATCAGTAAGTTGGGCAGCGGAAAAAGATTCATGGTGAGGCGAGGAACATGTGAAATATTAGGAACAGAAAAAGATGGAGTGGAAAGAAGACCACGGCTAGCAACAGGAAGAGGTGTGCCATCAACGGTAAGAACATTAACAGGCGAATCAAGAGGTCGGAGAGAAGACAGCACGGAAGAATCAGAAGACATATGAAAAGAGGCTCCAGAATCCAGAACCCACGAAGATATACCTGACTGTGTAGATGCCTGCGGTGGTGGAGCAGTGGCTGCAGTCACAGCAGCAGCGGAACCGGTCGACGAAGAGCCTGAGGAAGCTAAGAGACGCTTGAGCCTCATAATGTCCTGGTCAGTTAGTGACGGGGTCGAGGAGGATCCAGGAGTCCCACTGGAAGAGGAGCGCCTCTGGTCTCGCTTCTTCTCACGGCAATCAGACTCTGGGTGACCTGGCCGAGAGCAGTAGCCACAGAAGGTGTCACGGCGCGACCGACCCCTCTCACCATAAGAAGGACGACCCACCCCCCTGAAGGAGTAGGCAGGAGCGATGGAGCGGTGAGGCGAGCAGGGGGCATAGGGGCTCGGGCGGCCAACACGGATGGAACCACAAGTAACCCAGCAGAGCGTAGGCGGGTCTCTTCAGCACGAAGCTCAGCAAGTACCTCCGAGATAGGAACACGACCACGAGCGAGCAGGTGAGCATGGCGAGGCTCGAACTCAGAGCGAAGACGAGATAAGAACTCGTGAACCCGCTGGAACTCCAAATCGGACCGTGTAGTCTGACAGCAACGGCAAGTTCCACAAACGACGGTCCGAAGAGAGTCAAGCTGACGCCAGATGGCAGAGCACTGTGAATATAACTCATCAACAGAGGAATCACCTTGTGTAACACCCCGGATGTAACTTGCCATATTTGTAACTCCGACTCTTGTCATTTTCGGCTATGTGCTATGTTATTTCCTCCGTGGTCGGGTTTTGTTTTTCGTTTTGTATTTTGTCATGTCATGCATTTCATATCATGTCATCATGTGCATTGCATTTGCATACGTGTTCGTCTCATGCATCCGAGCATTTTCCCCGTTGTCCGTTTTGCAATCCGGCGCTCCTATCTCCTCCGGTGCACCCTTCTTGTTTTCTTTCGTGTGCGGGTGTCAAACTTTCTCGGAATGGACCGAGGCTTGTCAAGTGGCCTTATTATACCACCCGGAGACCACCGGTCAAGTTTCGTTCCATTTGGAGGTCGTTTGGTACTCCAACGGTTAACTGGGCATCCGGCAAGTCCATTTGAGTGTCCAGCAAAACCCTCCTCTAAAACCAGCCCAAAACCCACCAAACTCTCTTCCATGCTCTAGGTCGTTCGATCACGATCGTGTGGGCGAAAACCGCACCTCATTTGGAGCCTCCTAGCTCCCTCTACCTATTTATATGTGGGCATCCCGAAATACCAATCTCAGTCCAAACCCTAGCTTCGTCCCTCCGCGCGCCGGACACGTCCGCCCGGCGCCGGACAAAATTCCTGCACCGCCGCCGCCACGTGTCGCCGTCGCTCTCGTCCGCCGCCGCGGCCCGCCCGGCCCGTAGCTGGCCCGCGCGGCCCGCGCGCCCGCCGCCGCCTGCCTCCCGTGCGCGCCGCCGCACCTGGCCCGCGCCGCCGCCGCGCCCGGTCGCCGCCGCCACGGCCGCCCGCCGCCCGCCGTACTCCGCCGCCACTCGCCGCCGTCCACGCCTCCTCGTCGCCGGCCCGCACCGCCTCCGCCGGCGCCGCCTCTCCCCCGCACCCGTCGGCCTCCCTCCTCCTCTCCTCTGGCCGCGCCTCGCCTTCCCTCCATCGCCGCCGATGAGGGCGAGCACGAGCATCGTCAGATCCGATCTGGTAGACTCCCGCGTTGACTTTTCCTCGACCCCCTAATTTCCTAAGTCCCTGATATTTTACAGCAAGTGCTCTTGTTTGTGATCTCATAACTTCATGCATGTAGCTCCGATTCGCGTGTGTAATATGTCAAATTGTTTGCCTCGTGATGCTCTACATTTAGTTCAATTGCACCATGTTCATTAGAGGTCATCTTGATGCCCAAATCTCTATTGGAAGAGGGCTAGTTGCTGTTATCTTCTGGTTCTTAGCAGAACTTGTAGATTTGTCATTTTTGTATCATTTAATCTGTGCATCTTATGGGCATGAGCTCTACATGTGTTTTGAAGTATGCCATGCCATCTTTCCAGTGGTGTAGTCCATGTATTTTTGTGATCTCTGTGGTGACTAGCACAAGCATGCAAAGTAGGCTCCGTAATGTTTCTGATTTCAGGGACATTGATTTCTCTAAGTCCTTGGCTGCTGTTATTTTGTTGCCATGTAAACTTGATGCTACAGAGAGATCCATGCATATTTTGGAGATGTTCAGTAAGGATGTTTTGTAGCTATAGTTGTAATTGATCCATTCCTGCAAATTTTTGCAATTATGGGGTGCCATAGCATGACTCAATCTTGCTCTACTTCTGCTATAAAATATTTCTGGCAGATCCTTAACATGATATTCATTTTTGCCAAGCTTATTGTAGTCTTGCCATGGTTAGCTTCATAAACATGCCATCTTGCTGTAGGTGTTCTTGGTTTGTCATGTATTGCTCTGTAGTGGGTGCATCAAGCTCACAAAGAGGCCTACATATTATTGTTTCTGCCATGCTCTGTTTTCTGCTAAGTCTGAAACCTGATAACGAAACTTGCTATGTTTACATGCTTGCCATCATATCTTCTGATCCTTTTTGGCTTATGGTCAGTAAGGGACTTTTGTCATATGTATTTGGTAGAATACTGCCATGCCTTGTTTTGCTATGTTAAGTTCCTGTAGCATGTTGATTTTGTGCTATGAACATTGCTACCTGATGCTGTTTTCTGCCATGTCCAGTTTTTCATCAAGTCTGTGATCCTGTTATCTTTTGCACTTTTGCCATGCTTGTTTGAGCTTGATATGTTGTGATCTAGCCGTAGCTCAGTGTTCATCTTTTGTCAAGCATCTCCTGTAGATTACTGCCATGTGCTTTGTTGCTATGTTGGAGTGCTGTAGCTTTGTTGCTTGTTGCATTTTAAGTGCTATCATGCTGTTAATCGCAGATTCGTGTCATTCTTGTTTTGCTTGCCATTTGCAAACCGTGCATCCGTTTCCAGTGATCTTTATATCGATTTCGACCGAAATCATCTCATCTTTCCAGTGGCATGCTTGGTTTGCCAAGTTACTGCCTTATTCATCATTTTCCTTCCGGAGCACGCATATGCATCGCGTATCATATCTTGCATATCATACATGTTTTGCATCATGTTGATTGTGCATTTCTCGTGATTGATTGTGGTTCCGTTTGCTTGTGTTCTTGTCTTGGGTAGATCCGGGAGACGAGTTCGTGAACGAGGAACCTGTTGAGTACGCTTACGAGGATCAAGCTTTCGACAACTCTGAGAACCTTGCAGGCAAGATGACCACCCCTCGATATCACTTGTATCTTTGCTTTGCTAGTTGTTCGCTCTATTGCCATGCTCCGCTACCTATCACTTGCTATATCATGTCTCCCATTTTGCCATGTCAGCCCCTAACCATCCTTTCCTAGCAAACCGTTGTTTGGCTAAGTTACCGCTTTTGCTCAGCCCTTCTTATAGCGTTGCTAGTTGCAGGTGAAGTTGAAGTTTGTTCCATGTTGGAACATGGATATGTTGGGATATCACAATATCTCTTATTTAATTAATGCATCTATATATTTTGGTAAAGGGTGGAAGGCTCGGCCTTATGCCTGGTGTTTTGTTCCACTCTTGCCGCCCTAGTTTCTGTGATACCGGGATTATGTTCCTTGAGTTTGCGTTCCTTACGCGGTCGGGTGATTTATGGGACCCCCTTGACAGTTCGCCTTGAATAAAACTCCTCCAGCAGGGCCCAACCTTGGTTTTACCATTTGCGACCTATACCTTTTTCCCCCGGGTTTTCTAGAGCCCGAGGGTCATCTTTATTTTAAACCCCCGGGCCAGTGCTCCTCTGAGTATTGGTCCAAACTGTCAGTCGCCGGTGGCCACCAGGGGCAACTCTGGGCTGGCCTATCGGAAGCTTGGACAATCCGGTGTGCCCTGAGAACGAGATATGTGCAGCTCCTATCGGGATTTGTCGGCACATTCGGGCGGCTTTGCTGGTCTTGTTTTACCATTGTCAAGATGTCTTGTAAACCGGGATTCCGAGACTGATCGGGTTTTTCCGGGAGAAGGTTTATCCTTCGTTGACCGTGAGAGCTTATGATGGGCTAAGTTGGGACACCCCTACAGGGTATTATCTTTTGAAAGCCGTGCCCGCGGTTATGAGGCAGATGGGAATTTGTTAATGTCCGGTTGTAGATAACTTGTCACTTGACCCAATTAAAATACATCAACCGCGTGTGTAGCCGTGATGGTCTCTTCTCGGCGGAGTCCGGGAAGTGAACACGGTTTGTGTTATGTATGACGTAAGTAGGAGTTCAGGATCACTTCTTGGTCATTGCTAGATGACGACCGTTCCGTTGCTTCTCTTCTCGCTCCCATTTGCGCAAGTTAGCCACCATATATGCTTATTGCCGCTGCAGCTCCACCTCATTACACCATCCTTTCCTAAGAGCTTAAATAGTCTTGATCTCGCGGGTGTGAGATTCTTAATCCCCATTACTCACAGATTCTACCAAAACAGTTGCAGGTGCCGACGATGCCGGTGCAGACGATGGGGTCGATCTCAAGTGGGAGTTCGACGAGGAACGTGGTCGTTACTATGTGTCTTTTCCTGATGATCAGTAGTGGAGCCCAGTTGGGACGATCGGGGATCTAGCATTTGGGGTTATCTTATTTTCATCTGGTTTTTGACCGTAGTCGGTCTATATGTTTGTATTTTGGATGATGTATGATATTTATTTATGTATTGTGTGAAGTGGCGATTGTAAGCCAACTCTTTATCCCTTTCTTGTTCATTACATGGGATTGTGTGAAGATGACCCTTTTGCGACAAAACCACTATGCGGTTATGCCTCTAAGTCGTGCCTCGACACGTGGGAGATATAGCCACATCGTGGGCGTTACACCTTGCTGGAGTGCATGCTCCTGACGCACCACAGATAGGTAGAGAGCATCACCAGAGGGCTGATAGCGCTGACAGAGATAAGACCACATCGCCGCAACTGTGCCAAGTCCCATGAACTCGGAAGCAAACTGAGGGAGGACACTCGCAGTGAGAACAACAGCAGCTCGAGCATCATCATTGCACCACTGAGTGTAAGCAGGCAGATCATCCCGGTACACAGAGAGAGCATCGGAATAAGCGGATAGCTGCTGATCATAAGCATCAACCGCAACGTCATCCTGAGCCTTGGTAGCATCCCGGTCAGCCTGAGAAGCATCAACAGCAATGGCCGGCGGCACCGGTGGGATTGGGGCCACTGGCGCAACGGGGCATGGCGGACAGGGGACCTCGCCATAAAGAACACCCCACAGAAGAAGGCCACGCATATGAATGCGCATGAAGCCCACAAACTCAGCGTAGTTGGTGCCATCAAAGATCACCGAACACCTAGGAACAGCAACATAGCCCGAAGAAGACATAGCAAGGTCTGCTTTTGCTTTCTCTGTTCAGCTTCTGCCTTTTTTTGGGTCAACGAACTGAAGATACCCGATCGGGATCAGGCTGGAGGACGAGCGAGGCAACCCCGCTCGATCAGAAGCGCGAGGGCGGGCGGCCTGGCGCCGCACAACCCGAAGCAGGGGCCGGCGGCCTAGCTCGATCTGGAGCAGGAACGAGCGGGCGGAGCGGCCTGGCTCGATCTGAAGCAGGGACGAGCGGGCGGGGCTCGATCTGGAGCAGGGGCAGAGCGGGTGGGGCTCGATCCCCGCTCGAACAGAGGCAGGGGCGTGAAGGCGAGCGGCCTGGCGCAGGCAGTCGCGGGCAGCAGCGGACGGATAGCGGCGGGGGCGCCGGCGGGCAGGCGGGCCAGGTGCGCGGAGGGCAAGGTCGGCCGGCTGGAGAAGAAGAGCTTCGGGCGCAGCAGGAGTGCCTGGTCCGGGCAGGCGGCAGAAGCGGGAGCCGGATCCGGCCAGCCAGCGACTGAATGGGCTGGAACGGCAGGATTCAAGGGAAGCTAGGAGGGGGCGCACGGAGTTGCGGCGTGCGAGAGAGCGGGGCTAACCTAGCATCTGATACCATGTTAGATAAGTGAGCAACTAAACTTTACTGAGGGTCAAAGGCCATTACATATACATGTGTGGTAAAGTGCAGGAAACCCCTTATACAATGGGGATATAGCGAAAAGACTATACACATCTAACAGTAGGTACTCGCTTCATGATGTGTAGATATGTATGCTACTGCTAGGTAACCCGAAAATGGTGACAAGGGATTGGTGCTGCAGCAATAGGCGTCTGGTAGCCATGCAGTGGCAGCCACTACTACTTAGATACGTAATCTAGCCAGCAAAGGTGAGAAGACTTTGATCTTGATATATTATATGTAAGCCCCATAATACACCATAGGAGGTCCTCCTTTTGGTAATATCATCCGGTGACCTTTCTCCGTCTCCACTCTCTAACATATATTGGTTGTGCGTTATGCATCTGTAGCTTAGATAAGAAATGAATGTTTCTATCTGAATATTATACAGTTATTCTTTCTTTATCTAAATCGTTTTAGGAGAAGAGATAGAGAGAAGAACAAGTTACTTGTGTGGTTCATTTGGGAATTTCAGTACTGCTTTGTTTTAGGCGATAAAATAAATAGAAGAAGAAATTCCTGTGATGGATCTATATGAATGTTGTTACATGAAGTATTTTATCTGGGAACGTCTACTTTGAATACCTCTGGTGTTGGGCTTGGTCTTCATTCAATCTCCAAATTATATGGTTTGGTATGATTTTCCTTTTTGCAAATTCGATTTCTTAATGGTCTGTATGCCAGCATCCGTCTCCCACTGGCTGTGTCCCTTGCGTGCTCACGGACAGCAGCAGCGTCTACGGGAGATAAGGTGCATCCTGTATTTATTCCGACGAGCGTTGCAAGATCTGAAGTGCACATATTACCATGACGAGGCCGCCCCGTCTCAACTGGTCGCGTCATCCGCGCCGATGCTGATTCTACCTCCACGCTTTGCCGCTGTGATCCCAAATTTCATCCCCAATATTGCTTATGTGATTTGCTTATTTGGTCAAATTCGGGTCTGCAATAGTTGATATGATGTCATTCCAATATTGCTTATTTGATCAGCTCTTTTTAGAGATGTAGATGTAGACTAATCAATAGCTTAATAATTTATAATCACTTTGGCCAATAACCTGATGGAGACAGGGAGAATGATTGTTGAAGAGGCTTAGGCAGTCTACTCACAGAATTTTGCATGGACTAGAATGAGGGAAACACGATAAGTTGCATGTACATAAAGTACCGGATAATAGAAGTGCAAATTTGGACAATACATATAGAGGAAGCTTGTATCCTCAACATGCTTGACCATGTCAAAGCTCATGCATGAGTAATTATATTCTTAGGTTATTCGTATTATTTGGAAGATGAGCTTCAAAATGTTGTAAATTAGCATTTCCAACGGTTTAGAGCTGTTGCTTTACTGCTGTAGTATTTAGGTGGATGGTCTCTCTTTTAAATCCTGATACAAGTAATGCACTTCAGGAAGTTCTATTTATCTATGTCTTTGCTACCAAGAGCTGATATAATTTCTTCGCGAGCACGCAAGTACAACAGCTCTATTGCCGTTCATGGTTGTTGGCCTATGCTCTACAAAGAGAATAATTAGTATTCTCCTCTGTGTCGGACTGTAGATGTGTCGTATGCCCGTCGTATCATTTATATCATTGGCATATTCAGGTAGCAAATTATCATTGCAAAATGTTGTGGTTGCAGTGTCTTGTTAATTCCGCATTCCTTCCTTTCTGATGAAATGTTACTTCTGCGTTAGTTATGTCTTATTTTTCTCTCTATATTCATTGCTTCTATTGAATTTAGATTGTGCATATATGTGGAGAAACATCCAATTTTTCAAGCCACATCCCGAATATTTGTTCAAAATAAACAATTTTCACCTGATTTTTTGTGATTCCGTAGCGTAGCACGGGCATCTTACTAGTTATAGTACATGTAGGAGTATATTTGGTGTCTGTTAACATGTGGACGCCGATGATTTAATCTGCCGATCATTGATCTAGCCAGTTGACAAGGATCGTCTGGGCCGGCCTTACGTTTTGCTGCCATCCCTGACGTCCATACATATTTTCCTTCTATATACACGGTTGGGTTGGGTCCATTTGCATTGCACCAGATGATCAGGCTGTTCCTTTCGACACCTCCTTTTCCCAGAAAGAAAAGAAAGATGCCGATGCCGTCTCGCCGACCCGTCGTACGTGTCTTGCTGCTGAGGGCACAACGATTCCTTCCTGAAATCTGCACGCCCGGGTTGGATGTGTGTGACGTTTGCGCAAGGTGCTCTCTGATGCTGGCCAGCCAGGAGCGTCGGTGGTCTGGTTTGGTTTGGCTCACCGTCCTTGTGCTTCGTGCTGTACCTTGCTTTCGATTGCGTGGTCCAGTCGCACCCGAGCCTGCAACACCGACAGCCTCGTCGTCGTCGTTCTCTCTTGTTGCGTTTTCTGGCAAAAGAAAAAAAAGGCCGCCCACGTCTCACTGAGCAGTCGGCAGAGATTGGTCGAGTGCAATAAGGATCGGTGCCGGCTGTTGGGAGAGAGTAGTCAGTACTCAGTAGAGCTGTAGAGGGATCGTTGGAAGACACGATGGTGTCGAGTACATGTGATAATCGACCAAACCAACGCGGCATGGCATGGCATGGCATGGACGGAATGGTTCGATGGATCAGGCCGGTCGAGCGTACGGCTGCTGAATGGAAAGTGAAAAGCGCATTCTTGGTGACAACTGAACCGCCGATGACACGACGGCGCGTGGCGTGACCTGTGCGTTCGTGCGTGCGCGGCTCGTAACCTCCCACCTAGAAAAGGTGCCTGCATGCCGTGGAACCGATGAATGATCGATCGATCATGATGGTGTGGACAGACCGTTTCCACCGAACGAACGATCGAGCTTTTTGTACCGTACTTGTTCAGGATTGCCTTGGTGACTTTCACGCATGTCTCTCGTAGAAAGCTTCCAAGTAAGTACATCAAGCTGAAACCTAAACACTCAGTCGATCTGTGGAAGTCCCATAGTTCCTTTGAATGGGTTAGACTGGGGTGGCACAACCCCAAAGGGCCCCCAAGTGCAAATGTGTGTATAATACTCCCTCCGATTCTTTTTAGTCTGCGTATAAAAATGGGCTCGGATACCAAGAGGCCGATGGAGTAGAAGGCAAAGAGATAGGAGGGGGACGTGCGCGTGCTACGTACCGTGCGAGGAAGAACATGAGGCGAGCGAGCTGGCTTAATCAATGCGAGAGAAGGAGACGGAGGTGGAGGGGTAGTCTAGGAAGGAATCGGCAAAAGATCTAAACGCCCATAGTACTCCCTCTCTCTCAGTTTACAAGGCGTGCGCACATTTCTAGGTCATCAATTTAACCAA
This sequence comes from Triticum aestivum, assembly GCF_018294505.1. Classification (NCBI taxonomy): domain Eukaryota; kingdom Viridiplantae; phylum Streptophyta; class Magnoliopsida; order Poales; family Poaceae; genus Triticum; species Triticum aestivum. The sequence continues at coordinate 176,784,280 of NC_057814.1, forward strand.
CTTAATACAAGTCATATATTATAAAAAATATACCAATATAAACTTTAGATGCTCTATTTCCAAACGATATAATTTTTGTGTTATATAGTTTATATTAAGGTGGTAAAATTAACAACCTAGGTATACGCGTAGGACTTGTAGACTGAAACGGAGGGAGTATTGTGGATCTTTTAGAAAAAAAATTATACGCAAAGTAAATTGGATTGGAGGGAGTATATGTTTGCATCGGTGCATGGGAGTCGCCGTTTGATCGCAAATGGTGCTGCTGAGTGCAAGGGGTTACTAGCTCTATCTGGACGATAATGAATGATGTAGTTTTTGGCTGCAACGTGTTCTCTCCTTGGACAGGCACCTCACAAAATCATGGTGCAAGGTCATCTCCAACAGCAAATTGTAAAAATTCTCTCGCATCTGTGCACGGAGGGATTAGTCTGTGGACACGGATGCGGGAGGCAGCCATTCAATCGTAGCCGTATACATTTTTACAACAACTTGAACCAATCGGACGAAGTTCGTTCAAACAAGTCCAGAATTCATATAAGCACGGCTGAATTTCATACAAACATACCGGATTTCATATAAACATGACGAATTTCATTACAAATACATCAAAGCGGTCCTAGACGGGCTTTGGAGTATGATTAATACCTAATCAAAATGATCACCGACATCCGGTCCCCGTCTTCGGCCATCAGCCCTGAGAACTGAAGCTTCACCGTCTTCAGTTCCGCCTCGGCGCTCTCCAGCTCCACCTCTGTGACCTCCGCCTCCGGAACCCCGGGAACTGAAGCTGTCCGCCTCGACGTCGCCGCCAAGCGACTAATCGGCCGAAGATGCTCAACCCATCAAGCTTGGCGTCAACGGGAGGGGAGGAGCGGTAGCCTTCCTGGGACACGAGCGGTGGAGGCGTCCTCCATTTGCACGTCATCGTCGGAGGCATCCTCCGGCTGCCTACTGGCCTGCTAGTCAGCGGCAATGGCGGTCATGGCCTTCTTCTGCTCCGACGTCAGCCCGTCCCAGATAGCTTTGGCACGGAGGGATCCATGGCGGAGAGTGGTGCGGAGAGTGGTGCGGAGAGGGATGACTGTGGCTATGGTCGGGGCACCGGGGCAGCGGTTTATATAGCACCGATGGGCAGCAGAGGGACGGGTGGGTGGCGCCGGAGGAGACGCCTCGGCAACCGTGTGCCATCAATGCGGGCGGCAGACGGGCGGACGGGCGGCCATCGTGTCGTTTGAACGCGCGACAGTCGTCTGCACCGGAAAGCGGTGCAGGCGGCGCTCTCTCGGCTGGCGCGCCGCTTCAATGCCGTCGCCAGTGAGCGTTCGCTTCCGCTCTTGCCGGGCATGGACGCGGGCGCTGACACTTTGCAGCGGCGCTGACCGAAAACGCGCAGGAGGGAAGAGGGGTTTTTGATGGGTCAGGACGGTCAGAAGCGGGCTTCATATCGGTCTGGACTCCTGCAAATCTTTCCCATTTTTGTCTCTGGTTTGTGGAAGAAATCGTATCAGGACTGCCCCATAAAGCGATACAAGATTGCGTTGGATGGCTTCGCGGTCCGGACCGCACAGTCCAAATGATTGCGAGAGGTTTGCGGTTCGGCATCGAAGATGCTCTAACGTGATGCCTTCTAAGGTCCAAATCCTCGCGGACCGGCATATCCTATTTACCTATATGTCGGTCAATGCGAGAGTTACTTATATCTCGCCTGAAGCTTTTCATGTGGTCGTACAGTACTAGGCCGGTCCATTCTTAGAGCTCGCTCGTGCTCGTTCCCATCCTGCTCGCTTTGTTCGCTGAGGTTTTCACTGGTTTTCTTTTATTTCCTTTTATGGTTCTTCACTAGTTGCATTGGTTTTTTTTTACCAATTTGCGTCGTTTTATTCTTGGTTCCCCCCCCCCCCCCCCCCTCTTTCTTCCTGTATTCTTTGGTTTTTTATCCATTTTTATTCATTTTTCTTTTCTTTTTTTCTTTTTTTTTTGTTTTCTTGGTTTTCATCTCTTACCTTGTTTTTCTTTGTTTCCTTCTTCATTTTCACAGTTTCCATTCTTTCGCACTGGATTTCATTGATTTTTTTCTTACACATGTCTTCATTTTCCTTATACATTGTACATTTCTGTATATGTCATAAACATTTTTATAATACACATTCAACATTTTAAAATACATCATTTTATTTCAAATATATGTTTTGATGTATATTGTTTACATACATATTTTACATTTTTGCTATATATTTAAAATATTTTTATACATATTGAACATTTTGTAAATATATGAATAACATTTATTAAATATAAGTTTTAATATCTACTTTTTTCGTGCCCATCGTACATTATTCTTATATGTCCGAAATATTTTTAATACACTTTAAAAAAATTAAAGTATATTTCTAATTAAATACATGTTTTGATGTCTATTGTTTTCATACACATTATATGAAACATTTACGAACCAACATATGGTTAGATGGTTAGAGTGACAGTGTTATCCCCAGCCCATCAGGGTTGAAGTCCTGATGCTCGCATTATTTCTGGATTTATTTCCAGATTTCCGGCGATGCACTTTTAGTGGAAGGAGACGCTCACGTCGATGACGAGGCGTCTACGATGACTTCATAAATCTCAAGATGATATGCCGGCTCAGTCTCTCGAGGGTGCTCATAGGGGTAGGGTGTGTGCGTGCGCGTTCATAGGGGTGAGTGTATGCGCGTATCTATGAGCCCTTGCCTCTGTACTGTGTTAAAAAAATGAAATATTTTTCATCGAGGTTTAATATTTTATTTCAAATTACATGACATTTTCATACTCTGTATTAAGATTTTTTATTTCAACGTATATATTTTGAAACATGTGAACATTTTTCTTTTTTCTTTGTTTTGCATTTGGTTTTCTTTGTTTCTTCACCTTTTTTTGGGTTTTCAGTTTTTCTTCATGTCTTCATCAATTTCCTAATTTTTTTAATTTTCTGACGTTTTTCTCGGCTACAAAACTTTTCCTTTTTCCTGCTTCTTTTCGACACATTTCTAGTTTTTTAAATGCACAATGTACATTTTTAGTGTACACGTGGAATATTTTCCAATTACATGATGCACATTTTTCGTATATGCCAAGAACATTTTTGTACACATCTAAATTTTTTCAAACACATGATTAACATTTTTCAATTGTTTGTTCTCATGTCAAAGTTTTCCATACATATTGTACATTTCTCGTCCACATATAATATTTTAAATATATGTTTAACATTTTATAAATAAATTTCTCTATATACATAATTCTAAATATATTTTAATTATATGATTAAAATTTTCTAAACACATGATTACATTTTTAATACATGATTTAACAATTTTTGAAATGCGAGAGTTTTTCTTTTCAATGTCACGTGCATTTTTTTAATGGTACAAGATAATTTTTTACATTGTATACATATTTGTAAACAAATTTACATCATTATTTTTGAAATGCAGTAACATTTTTCATGTGAGGAACATCTTTTAGTAGGGATCAACATTTGTTTTAGTTTTGCTAACAGTTTTTTTATATTGTTTTAACATTTTGGCACTCAAAGTTTTCAAAAAATTTATTAAAATTTAAGTTTATAGAATATATTAATTTAAAATAAAAAACGAAAAATGTTTAAAAATTTATTCTCGTGATGCCAGCATGTTATTGCCTGATGTTAGTCGAACACACGTCGTGCTCGCGGGCGAGGGCGAGCGAGTGAGCTGGCCAAATTAAAGTAGGTCCTTCCTGGTTTTATGAAGGTTCAAGAAACTTCTCTTTTGTTTTTCCATTGTCATTTCTGTTCTATTGTATAGTATATCTATTTATATTTTCTGTTCGTTTTTTCCTTTCTAAAACTATTCGTCAAATATAAATAGATAAAAAAAATATACGAAATGTTCAGATTTTTCAGGTGTGTTCACAATTTTTTTGAAATCTTAGCGATTTTTTAGAAAATATAAAATTCGTAAAATATATTTTATGTCGTTCTTATAATATATCAAAAAATAAATAAAACAAATAAAAGTGAAGGAAAAATGCTAGGAAATCACTTGCTTTTTTTGGGGCAAGGAAAACACTTGCTGCTACTAGAGGAAATTTGCTCGTTGCACTCCATCTCTAAATGCGTTGGTCCAGTCGTGGCGCACTATGTGTCATCCCTACATTTAGTGAAATCACTAATTGAGGAGTATTCTAAAAAAACTAATTGAGGAGTATTGCTTCCAAATATCACTTCCCCTTTTTTCTAGGTCGTGACAAGTGCCACGTTGCATGTACGTCACTTGTCGCAACATGTGTGTTTTTCCTTTTTTCGTAGATCCCCAAACATTTTGTGTCTTAAGTCGTGCGTGCAAATCTCGAACCGTTTTCACCGTTGGATCCCTCGCATCGAGATATTCAAAACTAGATCTCATGTTGATAGGTTTTGAAAAACATTTTTTTCACAAAAAAACCGGACAAAGAACCAAACCGAGAACACATTTCCCTTTTTCCGGAAGCCATTTCCGAGAGGCATGGCCATGCCTCCCCCGAAAGAAAAAAAGTGAAAACACGTCTTTTTCCATTACGAGAGGCATAGCCCTGCCTCTCCCGAAAGCAAAACCATGCCTCTTACGGAAGAAAAAAAAGAATACATATTTTTTTCGTTTTCGAGAGGCACGGCCATGTCTCTGGAGGAAGTAAAACCGTGCCTCTCACAGAACAGAAAAAATGTGTTTTTTCCGTTTCCAAGAGGCACGGCCGCGCCTCTCGTGGAAGCAAAACCGTGTCTCCCACGGAAGATTTTTTTTAGAGAAAATGCGTTTTTTTCGTTTCAGATAGGTAAGCCCGTGCCTCTTACGGGAAAAATATGCGTTTTTCGCGCAACTTGATTTTTGAAAAAATATTTTTTATCGAAAAGCTAAAAAAGACCGGTGGAAAACCGAAAAGTAAAAAAAAAAGAAAAAACTTCTAAAAAGCCAAGAATGCGTGCGGAAAAAATAAACAAAACAAAATTCGGAGGAAGTGCCTAGAGCGCGACACGTGACGGCGGCTGAGAGCGCGCCAAGTGGGGCGCTCACAGCCTACCCCATGTGATCGTCGGGGAGGCTCCTGAAGAAGCGCTCCTCAACTAGTTGCTATCTACATTTAGGTGCAAAGAGAGTCTAATGAGCTTAGCATGCCTTCTTCTCCTCAGGCATTTATCCAGGCTTGCCGGTGGCGTGCCTCACGCAAGTTTCTTGGATCATGTCCGCGCCTGATCGTCTGAGCCATGATCAAGCTTCGTCAGAGACTTCCACCTTTTGTTAGGTGGGTCATTGCAAGAAAATTGGTTTGATATCAAAAGTTGGCATGTCAAAGATTGATTGGTTGGTTATAAACTTCTCTTGTCAAGCTCACAAAAAATGTTGAATTTTGGCTGTTCTTGATTTGGTCAATTTTTGACTTGTCAAATATTGGCAATGCGAAATATTAGCTTATCAAATATTGGCATCGAACCAATCAACCTTCCCATGCGCATGCGTAGCTGTATATTTGTATGGTGGTGCATTTTGTAGTGAACAGGAGAATCCTACATGACGCTTGGTGCTGCGTAATGTCGAGCAAACACACTAGAGTGAGCAACAGTCGTGCCAAGTAGCGCTAGCATAGTCATGCGAGCGTGCCTTCCATCACTTTTCTCAAAATGCAAGATCAATTGGGACATTGTTTGTCGGCCGCTTGCTTATGGTGGGCTTGGGGTCCTAAACACCAATAAGTTCGCGCGGGCCTTGAGACTGCGGTGGCCTTGGTATGAATGGGGAGCCAACAAAATTGTGGGTTGGGAGAGGTAACCCGTGTGATGAGGAAGATCTCAACTTCTTCTATGCTAGCACCACAATCAAGGTCGGGAATGGGGCGAAGACACCCTTCTGGGAATCCCCTTGGCTTCTTGGGCGCAAGCCCAAGGACATTGCTCCTCTCATCTACGAGTCTTCATCGCGGAAACATTGGAAGGTACGGGAGGCCCTCAAGGAAAACGCGTTGATCCTCAAAATCAGGCCACCTGCGGTTGTTTCCACCGAACACGTAGCACAATTCTTCACCCTTTGGATGCTTCTGCATGAGGTGCATCTTGATGAGCTTGCTGAGGACGACATAGTATGGAAACACGCGGACTCTGGGCATTACTCTGCGGCCTCTGCTTACATGGCACAATTTTTGGGTTTGGTCCTCTCCCCCATGGACCAAATGGTTTGTAAGCCTTGGGCCCCACCGAAGGTCAAGTTCTTTGCTTGGCTCGCACTGCAAGATAGAATTTGGACCACCGATAGACTGGCTAAGCGGGGTTGGCCAAATTGTGGCCCTTGCCCCTTGTGCAGGGGAGTGCAAGAATGTGGAACACATCTATTCTTCAGATGCCGCTTCATGTTGAGGCTTTGGCATTTGGTTATTCAGAAATTTCTCATACACGACATGGACACGTCGGTGTGGAGCTCCTTCGACTCAGTCAAGACATGGTGGGCGAGCATGAGCGCCGTGGGCACCACCAACCGAAAAGCGAAGGCCTCGATCACCATGCTTGTGTCGTGGGTCATTTGGAATGAGAGAAACGCAAGAGTGTTCCGGCATAAGAGCAAGCCTCCGCCAACTCTACTCAACACCATCATCGACGAGGCAAACCTTTGGATCACTGCCGGGGCAAAGAAGTTAGGGTCTTTTCTATTGCGAGAATAATTGTCATGCTGTATTCTGGGGTGTGTGTTGTAACAAACTCTCCTCTCCTTATTTAATATATGAGGCAAATCTTTTGCCTCCGTTTCAATTTTTTTTCCTACTGTTTGGTCGTTTATGTCTTTTTTCTTTTCTTTTCTTTTCTATTTTCATGAAATGTTTTAGAACATTTTCCTTTTTGAATGTTCAGAAATTTTGAAAAATGTTCATCAGATTGAAAATACTCACATGTTCTTTTCTAAAATGTTCATGATTTATTAAATGTTCAATTTAAGAAAAAACATTCACAATTTTCTTAAAATGTTCACTTTAGAGAAAAAAAAATCAAATTTTAGAAATTTTCTCAAAGTATCAAATTCAAAGAGTGGATTCTTTTGTTCTCGGGCTCCTTAGTGCCCTAAATTTTTTAAAGAAAATAAATAAAAAAACAACCTTTTAAGTTTCGAAAACAAATAAATACATAAGTACTTATAGACTTATGCTAGATGTGTGTGAAATTTCATCACGAAATACGTTTTGATGTGTGCTGTACAAAAATGATGTACTTTTGCAGTGAATAATACATGTGCTGGAAATACATGACTTTATCATTTTTGTGTAGCTTGCATAAAAAGGTACTTCATGAAACTTTGCAGAGAAGTAGTATACATCCATATGTATGTATATGTATATTTTTTCAGACTTTTTGAAAAACTAAAATTTGATTTTTAAAACTTTCTATTTAAGGGCTCCATGGAACTCGAGCTCCATTTGCAATTTATGTAAAATGTTCTCATATTTAGTTTTTTTCTCAGATTTTGAAAATGTTCACGGATTTATAAATTCGAAAAAAAGGAAAATGGAAAGGAGAGAAAACCAGGGTGGAAAACCTGAGCAAACCGGCGAAGCAAAAAAGGTAATAGTAAGAAACAACCGCCCGGTAGCGGTAAACCGGAGCGATCGACTAGGCCGGCCATGTAGGAGCGGTTTGCGCGTTTTCTCAGTATTTTAACGCAGCGAGCCCACTGTGAAGTCACCCTCCTTGCTGCAATCGTTGGCAGGATACTGCTCCCATCTTCCTGTTTCTATCAACAAGGTTCTTAACAAGGTGGATGTGATCATGTGAATTTCTTTTGGGTTATATTGGTATTGTTGTAGTTTTTTGTCAGCTGGACACCCAACAGATATTGTAGTTTTCCATGTAGTTGGGCTTAAAAGCCTCCTTTCTAAGAACATTAACATATTATTGTAGTTTTGTATTATCTGCAAAAAAAAAGTTGTACGGTGAAAACTGGGCTTTATTTTAGGTAAAAGCAGTGCAACTAATTGTTGAATTTCAAATGGCACATGCAGCTTGAACTAGAATGTCCTATACGTACGTGTGTTAAATTAGCGGCGACTTTATGCGTGATGTGGTTTGCGAGAAGAAATGTGATCCATGGTAGTAATATTTTCCAAAGCCCTTTATCCACTCATCTCTTTGTGGAAAGGTTCTTAGCCGAGCTTGATGAAATAAAGTCATTGCCAAACAACTCCTGGCAGCAATCCACAGCGGCGGCTCGGGCCATGAGACAGCCACTCCGGTCGGCACGGAACCTCCCCTTGATTGGCACATGAAAAATAATGTGGATGGCGCCCTCTTCCGCAATGGTTCAGTGGGCAGTAGTCTGCCATGACCAGGATGGTAAATACCCGGGCTCCCCCACTGGTTATAGTAGCCCTAGTGAAACCAGCAACATTGGAGGCTATTGCATGTCAGGAAGCACTTGCCCTCGCAGCAGATTTATCACTTACAAGATTTGTTATTGCACGCGACTCCAAGTCAGTGGTACATAAGATCAATAAAGGTAGTACCCTGGCCTCTATCATTGAGCTTCGAATTTTGAAGCCCATAATTTAGCCAGATTTTCCCTTTCGCTCAATCCGGGCCGCGACTTGTGGCTTTACCAATTCTTATGACCCAATTTGCCCCTGTTTCTATTGAGGAATAAAAATCTCGTGAAACCTCAAAAAAAAAGATGAGTTTACAGGTCCATCGTGAGTCGAAGTTTAAGACTGTACATCGGATATAGACCATCTAATTCATGGCCCATTCTTAGGCCCTACCTTTAGAACATGGCCCATTCTCAGGTGGACCCTGCTATGACCAGCAAATAGTCAAGCAAACGCTCGCAAGGCGAGTAATTGCGTGGGCAGCCAATTCACGTCATCGATTTTTCAACTGGTTTTTATCTCCGTGAATGTTTTATTTGCTTAGAAAAACCAGTTTTTAGGATGGTTTTCATTTTATTATTTTGGAATATTTTTATATTACCATATTATAGAAAGGTCTATTAGTAAGTTAAAAAAGGAAACAAAATGTATTACAATAAATGGAAAAAATATTTCACATACGTAGATGAAAAAAAGTCCATCATATGAAATAAAATGTTCATGTGTATTCAACTAAATTTTTCATTGTGTATATAAAAAATTCATGTATTAATTTTTTTACGTGTTTAATTAAATGTTTGTCCTATAAAAAATTGTTCCCAAGTATTTAAAATAAACCATGTCTAGAAAATGAAAAGAAAATAATAGAAGGAAAAAGTTCATAATTTATCTAAACAAATACGTTGATTTGTAAAAAATGTTCATTGCGTATTTGTAAAATATTCATCGTATATTTAAAAAATGTTCATGTTATATTAAAAAAATGTTCGTCGTGTATTTGAGAAGTGTTAGTCGTGTTTTTGAAAATTATTCGCCGTAGCGTATACTGAAAAAAACGTTCAACATGGATTTTGAAAAGTTCCATCATAAAATTTAATTTCCGTATGTGGTGGGACCAGGTTGTGCGGTGTGGCGTTGTGCTCAATAGTGCCGGAGGTGGTGGGAGGCGCAACAATGTTGTTGCAAGATGTCACTGGATTCAGAGAAGTGATGCCTAGATATGGCGTGCGTACGCCAACACCGGAGACACAAGTGGTCTTATGAGTGGTTTAATCCTTCGTTCTCCCTTGTTATCGTCATTTGTCTCGTGGCCTAACCAGGCAAGTAGGGTCTATGGTGGTGCATGCCAAGGGTGTTGCCCGGGGATGTGCGGTTTAGCTGATCTGCAAGGTGACCACATCAGCGGCTCGATTTGGTTGTAACCCTGTCTAGTGTTCCTGTGTGCCTCATCGACGGGGATGGAAGGCGAAGCATATGCCTGCAAAAGCTGAGATGGGAGACCCGCTACCTGCTTTTGGTATTTAATTTCTCTATAGTTACATGTGGGATTTGGTACCTCAAAGCACCTAGATTGAGGTGGCGGGACCGCGTCAGCCGGTAGAATGGATACTAGTAGTGATGCCTTTGGCAACAATGTCAATGTGTGTGTGCGCGTTGTGTCCTTGTTGAAGGTGTCGACTCAAAGTTCATGTTTGAGAATGAAAATTCCAAGTGGAACCTTTGGTTGGACCCATCAAAGTTGGCGTCCATGTGATGGTTGATACGTCTACAACGTATTTATAATTTTTGATTGTTTCATGCTATTATATTATCTATTTTGAATGTTTTATATGCATTAATATGCTATTTTATATTATTTTTGGGACTAACCTAGGCCTAGAGCCCAGTGCAAGTTTCTGTTTTTTCCCTTGTTTTTGACTTTTATAGAAAAAGAATATCAAACGGAGTCCAAACGGAATAAAACTTTACGACGATTTTTCTGGGACTAGAAGACGCCAAGAAGACTTGGGCCAGAAGAGTCCCGAGGAGGCCACAAGCCTCTAAGGCGCGCCCGGGGAGGGGGGGGGGCGCCCTCTGGCTTGTGGGCCCCTCGAGAGTCCCCTAACCCTAATTCCACCTCTATATATTCTCAAATATTCCCCAAACATCAGAAGCGCCCACCAAAATACTTTTCTGCCGCCGCAAGCCTCTGTTCCCATGAGATACCATCTTGGGGCCTTTTCCGGCACTCTGCCGGTGGGGGATTCGATCACGGAGGGCCTCTACATCAACCTTGCAGCCCTTTCAATGAAGCGTGAGTAGTTTACCACAGACCTAAGGGTCCATAGCTAGTAGCTAGATGGCTTCTTCTCTCTCTTTGATCTTCAATACAATGTTCTCCTCGATGTTCTTGGAGTTCTATCCGATGTAATCTTCTTTTGCGGTGCGTTTGTTGAGATCCGATGAATTGTGGATTTATGATCAGATTATTTATGAATATTATTTGAGTCTTCTCTGAACTCTTTTATTCATGATTAAGATATCTTTGTATTTCTCTTCGAACTATCGGTTTGATTTGGCCAACTAGATTGGTTTTTCTTGCAATGGAAGAGGTGCTTAGTTTTGGGTCTAATCTTGTGGTTTCCTCACCCAGCGACAGAAGGGGTAGCGAGGCACATATTGTATTGTTGCCATTAAGAATAAAAAGATGGGGTTTATGTCACATTGCTTAAGTTTATCCCTCTACATCATGTCATCTTACTTGAAGCGTTGCACTGTTCTTATGAACTTAATACTCTAGATGCGGGCAGGAGTCGGTCGATGTGTGGAGTAATAATAGTAGATGCAGAATCGTTTCGGTCTACTTGTCACGGACGTGATGCTATTCATGATAATTGCCTTAGATATCGTCATAACTTTGCACTTTTCTATCAATTGCTCAACAGTAATTTGTTTACCCACCGTATGTTTTCCTTCAAGAGAGAAGCCTCTAGTGAAACCTATGGCCCACGGGTCTATTTTCCATCATATATTTTCAGATCTATAAACCAAAAAACAAAAAATACCTTACTGAAATTTATTTATATTTACTTTAGTTTGCTCTTTTATTTATCTTTTATACCTATCTATATTAGATCTCACTCTTGTTCGTGATCGTGAAGGGATTGACAACCCTTTTTCGCGTTGTGTGCAAGTGTTTGTTAGTTTGTGCAGGTGCATATATTGGAGACTTGCTTGTGCCTCCTACTGGATTGATACCTTAACTATGGGAAATACTTATTTCTACTTTGCTGCATCCACTACTACAGGATGCCGCTAACGCGACACTACAATCAGAGATCCTTTGACGAAACTGTGTGCGATGCATTAATCGCAAACGGTGATGTAAAAAACCGTCAAAAAAGATGCAAAACGTTTGCGATGAAGGATACATCAAACATGGTTCAGATTTTAGTTGCGTGTGCGATTAGGGGCATACGGTTCAGTTCAATTAACTGTTTGCGATGTGGCAGAACAAAAGAAACGGGCAGCCAGATGAAGGCATGTGCGATATACGGCATACAATTCACTCGGATGAACTGTTTGTGATTAGGCAACACAAAAGAAACGGTTAGCCAGATCAAGGTGTGTGCGATATACGGTATATAGTTCACTTGGATGAACTCTTTTCGTTTAGGCAACGCAACAGAAACGGTTCAACCAGATTGAGGTGTGCACAATGGAGGGCATACAGTTATTTTCGATAAACTGTTTGTGTTGAGCCAAAAGAATAGAAACGTTTGACATAAACAAGATGTTTGTAATAACATCCAATTACATAGGTGGCTAGTACACACATGACATTTCTACACATCAAAGTAAACTATTACATGCATAATTAACTAGGATAAACGATCATCTAATCATCATCTACTTCTTGTGCTAACCCGATGTTCCTTCTATGCTAAGTTTCCATTAATTGATGGCATTTTATGAACACGTCACCGTTTCCCGCCATTTCCTCACCGGTTTCCCGCCACCCAGCGGTATTGCGCATAAACCTAGGCGGCGCGCGACGCACGGAGGCAACAAGCGCAACCTGTAGCACATCCACCTTTTCCAAGAATGCCAACCCACCAAAGCCCCACCTCTGCCATCAACCTCGTCGACGAGGAAAACGAGCAGGCGCCACGGCCCGTCGAGGCCGAGGCGCTCCCCGGCCACGCGATGAACGATGCCGTGATGCGCGTTGCGGATTAAGATAGGCATGTCAGTGCCGAGAGGCTGTAGCTCGCCGCACAACATGATCGATAGGGCGCCGTAGAGCAAGCTAGGCGCATCCGCGCCGATAGGCTACGGCTCGCCGCATGGCAAGACTGTTGGAGCGCCGAAGAGCGAGAGGCGCGGCACGCCACACAGCAAGAGCGGGTCCATCGGCGCTTGCCTGCTGTCGACAGGGCGTCGCAGCTGGGTACACGTCTGGTCAGTAGCCCCATTCCTTGCCAGGAGTGGGCAGAGGCCCTATGCACCGTACTTGCACCGGACGCCCGCCGCGCTGTTTGCATGGGTCGCGCCGTTCGACTTGTCTGTGGCCCGCTCGATGCCAACGCGCTGGTCGGTAGGCCCGACCGCCTCCTTGGCCCAGGTGTCCACCTAGGCGCAGTAGAGGAACATGGCCGTCGCATCCTCGAGCTAGTGATCTCTAATGAAATAGCCAACTTGGAGCTCGAGATCATGCTCCAGATGTACTGCGAGCGTGTCGACCGCTTGGACGAACGCCTGCACGAGGTCAGGCAAAGCCAAGAGCCACCGTATGAGAGCGCTGCTGGTCATGGTCTCATGGATGCGTTTTATTTTGTTGAGTCGTTTCGACGTGGATAGCTATGTATTCACAACAATCATAGTATTGCTCTGTTTCAATGTGTGTACTCTATTTTCCGTTCTTATATGTTCTGTTTCAATGTGTGTATATATGCTTTACATTCTGTATATGTCGATGATAACAGCTAGATTCAAATTAGTATACAAAACAGATACAAAATGGAATTTATAATATATATATATATATATATATATATATATATTAATTGTTCATTAGTTGGCAGCCCCTCGCCAGCAGCTCCCTGGTGCGCGGCGTCTTCCCAGCGCGGAGGCAGTACTCCGCCTCGCAGCGCTTGACGTACCGATCTGCCTCTTGCTGGTGGACGAGCGCGAATGATCTTGCCATTTCGTTGGGTGCCCACCGGAGCTCCTCGTCGGTGGCACGATGGAGCTTATCGGCCCACCTCCACGCAGCGATGAGGCGTCTAGCGCCTTCGACCTTCCTCGCGAAGTACTGATACGTCTCCAACGTATCTATAATTTTTGATTGTTCCATGCTATTATATTATCTATTTTGGATGTTTAATGGGCTTTACTAAGCACTTTAATATTATTTTTGGGACTAAACTACTAACCCAAGGCCCAGTGCAAATTGCTGTTTTTTGCCTATTTCAGTGTTTCGCAGAAAAGGAATATCAAACGGAGTCCAAACGGAATGAAACCTTCGGGAGAGTTATTTTGGAACAAACGTGATCCAGAGGACTTGGAGTAGACGTCAAGAAACAATCGAGGAAGCCATGAGGCAGGGAGGCGCGCCTGCCCCCCTCGGCGCGCCCCCACTCTCGTGGGCCCCTCACAGCTCCACCGACCTACTTCTTCCTCCTATATATACCCATATACCTGTTGGAAATATGCCCTAGAGGCAATAATAAATTGATTATTATTATTATATTTCCTTGTTCATAATAATCGTTTATTATCCATGCTAGAATTGTATTGATAGGAAACTCAGATACATGTGTGGATACATAGACAACACCATGTCCCTAGTAAGCCTCTAGTTGACTAGCTCGTTGATCAATAGATGGTTAAGGTTTCCTGACCATGGACATTGGATGTCGTTGATAACGGGATCACATCATTAGGAGAATGATGTGATGGACAAGACCCAATCCTAAGCCTAGCACAAGATCGTGTAGTTCGTTTGCTCAGAGCTTTTCTAATGTCAAGTATCATTTCCTTAGACCATGAGATTGTGCAACTCCCGGATACCGTAGGAATGCTTTGGGTGTACCAAACGTCACAACGTAACTGGGTGGCTATAAAGGTGCACTACAGGTATCTCCGAAAGTGTCTGTTGGGTTGGCACGAATCGAGACTGGGATTTGTCACTCCGTGTAAACGGAGAGGTATCTCTGGGCCCACTCGGTAGGACATCATCATAATGTGCACAATGTGACCAAGGAGTTGATCACGGGATGATGTGAGTTACGGAACGAGTAAAGAGACTTGCCGGTAACGAGATTGAACAAGGTATCGGGATACCGACGATCGAATCTCGGGCAAGTAACATACCGATAGACAAAGGGAATTGTATACGGGATTGATTGAATCCCCGACATCGTGGTTCATCCGATGAGATCATCGTGGAACATGTGGGAGCCAACATGGGTATCCAGATCCCGCTGTTGGTTATTGACCGGAGAACGTCTCGGTCATGTCTGCATGGTTCCCGAACCCGTAGGGTCTACACACTTAAGGTTCGATGACGCTAGGGTTATAGGGAATAGATATACGTGGTTACCGAATGTTGTTCGGAGTCCCGGATGAGATCCCGGACGTCACGAGGAGTTCCGGAATGGTCCGGAGGTAAAGATTTATATATGGGAAGTCCTGTTTTGGTCACCGGAAATGTTTCGGGTGCTATCGGTAACGTACCGGGACCACCGGGAGGGTCCCGGGGGTCCACCAGGTGGGGCCACCAGCCCCAGAAGGCTGCGTGGGCCAAGTGTGGGAGGGGACCAGCTCCAGGCGCAGGGAGAGTGGGAGGGGGCAAACCCTAGGTCCAGATGGGCCTTAAGGCCCACCCTAGTGGCGCCCCCCTCTCTCCTCCCCTTGGCCGCACCCTAGATGGGTTTGGGGGCTGCCGCCACCCCTGGGGAGGGAACCCTAGATGGGGGCGCAGCCCCTCCCCTTCCCCTATATATACTTAGGTATTTGGGGCTGCAAACATACGAGATGGTCTCTCTCTTGGCGCAGCCCTACCTCTCTCCCTCCTCCTCTCCCGCGGTGCTTGGCGAAGCCCTGCGGGATTGCCACGCTCCTCCATCACCACCACGCCGTCGTGCTGCTGCTGGATGGAGTCTTCCCCAACCTCTCCCTCTCTCCTTGCTGGATCAAGGCGTGGGAGACGTCACCGGGCTGCACGTGTGTTGAACGCGGAGGCACCGTTCTTCGGTGCTTAGATCGGAATCAACCGCGATCTGAATCGCTACGAGTACGACTCCTTCATCCGCGTTCTTGCAACGCTTCCGCATCGCGATCTACAATGGTATGTAGATGCACTCCCCTTCCCCTCGTTGCTAGATTACTCCATAGATTGATCTTGGTGATGCGTAGAAAATTTTGAATTTCTGCTACGTTCCCCAACAGTGGCATCATGAGCTAGGTCTATGCGTAGTTTCTATGCACGAGTAGAACACAAAGTAGTTGTGGGCGTAGATGTTGCCAATTCTTCTTGCCGCTACTAGTCTTATCTTGTTTCGGCGGCATTGTGGGATGAAGCGGCCCGGACCGACCTTACACGTACGCTTACGTGAGACAGGTTCCACCGACTGACATGCACTAGTTGCATAAGGTGGCTAGCGGGTGTCTGTCTCTCCCACTTTAGTCGGAACGGATTCGATGAAAAGGGTCCTTATGAAGGGTAAATAGAAATTGGCATATCACGTTGTGGTTTTACGTAGGTAAGAAACGTTCTTGCTAGAAACCTATACAAGCCACGTAAAAACTTGCAACAACAATTAGAGGACGTCTAACTTGTTTTTGCAGCATGTGCTATGTGATGTGATATGGCCAGAAGATGTGATGAATGATATATGTGATGTATGAGATTGATCATATTCTTGTAATAGGAATCACGACTTGCATGTCGATGAGTATGACAACCGGCAGGAGCCATAGGAGTTGTCTTTATTTTTGTATGACCTGCGTGTCATTGAATAACGCCATGTAAATTACTTTACTTTATTGCTAAGCGCGTTAGCCATAGAAGTAGAAGTAATCGTTGGCGTGACAACTTCATGAAGACACAATGATGGAGATCATGGTGTCATGCCGGTGACGAAGATGATCATGGTGCCCCGAAGATGGAGATCAAAGGAGCAAAATGATATTGGCCATATCATGTCACTACTTGATTGCATGTGATGTTTATCATGTTTTGCATCTTATTTGCTTAGAACGACGGTAGTAAGTAAGATGATCCCTCACTAAAATTTCAAGAGACGTGTTCCCCCTAACTGTGCACCGTTGCGAAGGTTCGTTGTTTCGAAGCACCATGTGATAGATTCTAACGTTCGAATACAACGGGTGTTGACGAGCCTAGCATGTACAGACATGGCCTCGGAACACATGCGAAACACTTAGGTTGACTTGACGAGCCTAGCATGTACAGACATGGCCTCGGAACACAAGAGACCGAAAGGTCGAACATGAGTCGTATAGTAGATGCGATCAACATGGAGATGTTCACCGATGATGACTAGTCCGTCTCACGTGATGATCGGACACGGCCTAGTTTGACTCGGATCATGTATCACTTAGATGACTAGAGGGATGTCTATCTGAGTGGGAGTTCAATAATCAGATGAACTTCATTATCATGAACATAGTCAAAAGGTCTTTGCAAATTATGTCATAGCTTGCGCTTTAGTTCTACTGTTTAAGATATGTTCCTAGAGAAAATTTAGTTGAAAGTTGATAGTAGCAATTATGCGGACTGGGTCCGTAAACTGAGGATTGTCCTCATTGCTGCACAGAAGGCTTATGTCCTTAATGCACCGCTCGGTGTGCTGAACCTCAGCGTCGTCTGTAGATGTTGCGGAACATCTGACATACACGTTTTGATGACTACGTGATAGTTCAGTGCGTAATGCTAACGGTTTAGAATTGTGGCACCAAAGACGGTTTTTGAAACGTCGCAGAACATATGAGATGTTCCGAAGACTGAAATTGGGATTTCAGACTAGTGCCCACGTCAAGAGGTATGAGACCTCTGACAAGTTTCTTAAGCCTGCAAACTAAGGGAGAAAAGCTCAATCGTTGAGCATGTGCTCAGATTGTCGGAGTGCTACAATCACTTGAATCAAGTGGGAGTTAATCTTCCAGATGAGATAGTGATGGTTCTCCATAGTCGCTGCCACCAAGCTATTAGAGCTTCGTGATGAACTGTAACATATCAGGGATAGACATGATGATCCTTGAGCTATTCGCGATGTTTGACACCGCGAAAGTAGAAATCAAGAAGGAGCATCAATTGTTGATGGTTAGTAAAACCACTAGTTTCTAGAAGGGCAAGGGCAAGAAGGGATACTTCATGAAACAGCAAATCAGTTGCTGCTCTAGTGAAGAATCCCAAGGTTGAACCCAAACCCGAGACTAAGTGCTTCTGTAATGAGGGGAACGGTCACTGAAGCGGAATTACCCTAGATACTTGGTAGATGAGAAGGCAGGCAAGGTCGATAGAAGTATATTGGATATACATTATATGAATGTGTACTTTACTAGTACTCCTAGCAGCACCAGGGTATTAGATACCGGTTCGGTTGCTAAGTGTTAGTAACTCGAAATAAAAGCTGCGGAATAAATGGAGACTAGCTAAAGGTGAGATGACGATGTGTGTTGGAAGTGTTTCCAAGGTTGATGTGATCAAGCATCGCATGCTCCCTCTACCATCGAGATTGGTGTTTGCGTTGAGCATAAACATGATTGGATTATGTTTATCGCAATACGGTTATTCATTTAAGGAGAATAATGGTTACTCTGTTTATTTGAATAATACCTTCAATGGTCTTGCACCTAAAATGAATCTCGATCGCAGTGATACACATGTTCGTGCCAAAAGATATAAAATAGTAATGATAGTACCACATACTTGTGGCACTGCCATTTGAGTCATATTGGTATAGAACGCATGAAGAAGCTCCATGTAGATGGATCTTTGGACTCACTCGTTTTTGAAAAGATTGAGACATGCGAACCATGTCTATTGGTATATATGCATGAAGAAACTCCATGCAGATGGATCGTTTGGACTCACTTGATTTTGAATCACTTGAGACATGCAAATCATACCACATGGGCAAGATGACTGAAAGGCCTCGTTTTCAGTAAGATGGAACAAGAGAGCAACTTATTGGAAGTAATACATTTTGATGTATGCAGTCCAATGAGTGCTGAGGCATGCAGTGGATATCGTTATGTTCTTACTTCACAGATGATTTGAGTAGATGCTGAGTGTATTTACTTGATGAAACACAAGTCTGAATTATTGAAAGGTTCAAGTAATTTCAGAGTGAAGTTGAAGATCGTCGTGACAAGAGGATAAAATGTCTGTGATATGATCATAGAGATGAGTATCTGAGTTACGAGTTTGGCACACAATTAAGACATTGTGGAAAGTGTTTCACAATTAATACCGCCTGGAACACCACAGTGTGATGGTGTGTCCGAACATCATAACTGCACCCTATTGGATATGGTGCATACCATGATGTCTCTTATCGAATTACCACTATCGTTTATGGGTTAGGCATTAGAGACAACCGCATTCACTTTAAAAGGGGCACCACGCAATTCCGTTGAGACGACACCGTTTAGAGAAACCTAAGTTGTCGTTTCTTAAAAGTTTGGGGCTGCGATGCTTATGTGAAAAAGTTTCAGGCTGATAAGCTCGAACCCAAAGCGGATAAATGCATCTTCATAGAATACCCAAAACAGTTGGGTATACCTCCTATTTCAGATCTGGAAGCAAAAGTAATTGCTTCTAGAAACGGGTCCTTTCTCGAGGAAAAGTTTCTCTCGAAAGAATTGAGTGGGAGGATGGTGGAGACTTGATAAGGTTATTGAACCGTCACTTCAACTAGTGTGTAGCAGGGCACAGGAAGTTGTTCCTGTGGCACCTACACCAATTGAAGTGGAAGCTTATGATAGTGATCATGAAACTTCGGATCAAGTCACTACCAAACCTCGTAGGACGACGAGGATGCGTACTACTTCAGAGTAATGCGTGATCCTGTCTTGGAAGTCATGTTGCTGGACAACATGAACCTACGAGCTATGGAGAAGCGATGGTGGGCCCATATTCCGACAAATGGTTAGAAGCCATGAAATCCGAGATAGGATCCATGTATCAGAACAAAGCATGGACTTTGGTGAACTTGCCCGATGATCGGCAAGCCATTGAGATAAATGGATCTTTAAGAAGAAGACGGACGTGGACGGTAATGTTACCGTCTATGAAGCTCGACTTGTGGCAAAGAGTATTTTCACAAGTTCAAGGAGTTGACTACGATGAGATTTTCTCATCCGTAGCGATGCTTAAGTCCGTCGGAATCATGTTAGCATTAGCTGCATTTATGAAATCTGGCAGATGGATGTCAAAACAAGTTTCCTTACCAGTTTTCGTAAGGAAAGGTTGTATGTGATACAATCAGAAAGGTTTTGTCGATCCTAAGGATGCTAAAAGGTATGCTAGCTCCAGCGATCCTTCCATGGACTAGAGCAAGCATCTCGGAGTCAGAATATACGCTTTGATGGAGTGATCAAAGTTTTTGGGTTTATACAAAGTTTGTTAGAAACTTGTATTTACAATAAAGTGAGTGGGAGCGCTACAACATTTCTGATAAGTATATGTGAATGACATATTGTTGATCCGAAATGATGTAAAATTTCTGGAAAGCATAAAGGGTTGTTTGAAAGGAGTTTTTCAAAGGAAGACCTGGATAAAGCTGCTTACATATTGGGCATCAAGATCTATAGAGATAGATCAAGACGCCTGATGATACTTTCAAAGAACGCACACCTTGACATGATTTTGAAAGAGTTCAAAATAGATCAGCAAAGAAGGAGTTCTTGGCTGTGTTACAAGGTGTGAGTATTGAGTAAGACTCAAGACCTGACCACAGCAGAAGAGAGAGAAAGGACGAAGGTCGTCCCCTATGCTTTAGACGTAGGCTCTACAGTATGCTATGCTGTGTACCGCACATGAAGTGTGCCTTGCCATGAGTTGGTCAAGGGGTACAATAGTGATCCGGGAATGGATCACATGACAGCGGTCGAACTTATCCTTAGTATCTAGTGGACTAAGGAATTTTCTCGATTATGGAGGTGAAAAGGAGTTCGTCGTAAAGGGTTACGTCGATGCGAACTTTGACACTAATCCGGATGACTCTGAGTAGTAAACCGGATTCGTATAGTAGAGCAGTTATTTGAAATGGCTCCAAGTAGCGCGTGGTAGCATCCACAAGATGACATAGATATTCGTAAAGCACACACGGATCTGAAAGGTTCAGACCCGTTGACTAATAACCTCTCTCACAAGCATAACATGATCAAACCAGAACTCATTGAGTGTTAATCACATAGTGATGTGAACTAGATTGTTGACTCTAGTAAACTCTTTGGATGTTGGTCACATGGTGATGTGACCTGTGAGTGTTAATCACATGGTGATGTGAACTAGATTATTGACTCTAGTGCAAGTGGGAGACTGTTGGAAATATGCCCTAGAGGCAATAATAAATTGGTTATTATTATATTTCCTTGTTCATGATAATCGTTTATTATCCATGCTAGAATTGTATTGATAGGAAACTCAGATACATGTGTGGATACATAGACAACACCATGTCCCTAGTAAGCCTCTAGTTGACTAGCTCGTTGATCAATAGATGGTTACGGTTTCCTGACCATGGACATTGGATGTCGTTGATAACGGGATCACATCATTAGGAGAATGATGTGATGGACAAGACCCAATCCTAAGCCTAGCACAAGATCGTGTAGTTCGTTTGCTCAGAGCTTTTCTAATGTCAAGTATCATTTCCTTAGACCATGAGATTGTGCAACTCCCGGATACCGTAGGAATGCTTTGGGTGTACCAAACGTCACAACGTAACTGGGTGGCTATAAAGGTGCACTACAGGTATCTCCGAAAGTGTCTGTTGGGTTGGCACGAATCGAGACTGGGATTTGTCACTCCGTGTAAACGGAGAGGTATCTCTGGGCCCACTCGGTAGGACATCATCATAATGTGCACAATGTGACCAAGGAGTTGATCACGGGATGATGTGAGTTACGGAACGAGTAAAGAGACTTGCCGGTAACGAGATTGAACAAGGTATCGGGATACCGACGATCGAATCTCGGGCAAGTAACATACCGATAGACAAAGGGAATTGTATACGGGATTGATTGAATCCCCGACATCGTGGTTCATCCGATGAGATCATCGTGGAACATGTGGGAGCCAACATGGGTATCCAGATCCCGCTGTTGGTTATTGACCGGAGAACGTCTCGGTCATGTCTGCATGGTTCCCGAACCCGTAGGGTCTACACACTTAAGGTTCGATGACGCTAGGGTTATAGGGAATAGATATACGTGGTTACCGAATGTTGTTCGGAGTCCCGGATGAGATCCCGGACGTCACGAGGAGTTCCGGAATGGTCCGGAGGTAAAGATTTATATATGGGAAGTCCTGTTTTGGTCACCGGAAAAGTTTCGGGTGCTATCGGTAATGTACCGGGACCACCGGGAGGGTCCCGGGGGTCCACCAGGTGGGGCCACCAGCCCCAGAAGGCTGCGTGGGCCAAGTGTGGGAGGGGACCAGCTCCAGGTGGGCTGGTGCGCCCCCCCACCAAGGCCCAAGGCGCAGGGAGAGTGGGAGGGGGCAAACCCTAGGTCCAGATGGGCCTTAAGGCCCACCCTAGTGGCGCCCCCCTCTCTCCTCCCCTTGGCCGCACCCTAGATGGGTTTGGGGCCTGCCGCCACCCCTGGGGAGGGAACCCTAGATGGGGGCGCAGCCCCTCCCCTTCCCCTATATATACTTGAGGTATTTGGGGCTGCAAACACACGAGATGGTCTCTCTCTTGGCGCAGCCCTACCTCTCTCCCTCCTCCTCTCCCGCGGTGCTTGGCGAAGCCCTGCGGGATTGCCACGCTCCTCCATCACCACCACGCCGTCGTGCTGCTGCTGGATGGAGTCTTCCCAAACCTCTCCCTCTCTCCTTGCTGGATCAAGGCGTGGGAGACGTCACCGGGCTACACGTGTGTTGAACGCGGAGGCACCGTTCTTCGGTGCTTAGATCGGAATCAACCGCGATCTGAATCGCTACGAGAACGACTCCTTCATCCGCGTTCTTGCAACGCTTCCGCATCGCGATCTACAAGGGTATGTAGATGCACTCCCCTTCCCCTCGTTGCTAGATTACTCCATAGATTGATCTTGGTGATGCGTAGAAAATTTTGAAATTTCTGCTACGTTCCCCAACAATACCCCGAACCCAACCAGGGGCACCACAAAACCCTATTTCCACCACCTCAGCCTTCTGTACCCGTGAGATCCCATCTCGGGGCCTTTTCCGGCGCTCCGCCGGAGGGGGCATTGATCACGGAGGGCTTCTACATCAACACCATAGCCTCTCCGATGATGTGTGAGTACTTTACCTCAGACCTTCGGGTCCATAGTTATTAGCTAGATGGCTTCTTCTCTCTCTTTGTATCTCAATACAAAGTTCTCCTCGATCTTCTTGGAGATCTATTCGATGTAACTCTTTTTGCGGTGTGTTTGTCGAGATCCGATGAATTGTGGGTTTATGATCAAGATTATCTATGACCAATATTTGAATCTCCTCTGAATTCTTTTATGTATGATTTGTTATCTTTGCAAGTCTCTTCGAATTATCAGTTTGGTTTGGCCTACTAGATTGATCTTTCTTGCAATGGGAGAAGTGCTTAGCTTTGGGTTCAATCTTGCGTTGCTCGAACCCAGTGACAGAAGGGGAAACGACACGTATTGTATTGTTGCCATCGAGGATAAAAAGATGGGGTTTATATCATATTGCTTGAGTTTATCCCTCTACATCATGTCATCTTGCCTAATGCGTTACTCTGTTCTTATGAACTTAATACTCTAGATGCATGCTGGATAGCGGTCGATGTGTGGAGTAATAGTAGTAGATGCAGAATCGTTTCGGTCTACTTGTCGTGGATGTGATGCCTATATACATGATCATGCCTAGATATTCTCATAATTATGCACTTTTCTATCAATTGCTCGACAGTAATTTGTTCACCCACCGTAATACTTATGCTATCTTGAGAGAAGCCACTAGTGAAACCTATGGCCCTCAGGTTTATTTTCCATCATATTGATCTTCCGTCAACTAGCTATTTCTGTCGCCGTTTATTTTGCAATCTTTACTTTTAATCTTTATCATAAAAATACCAAAAATATTATCTTATCATCTCTATTAGATCTCACTTTTGCAAGTGGCCGTGAAGGGATTGACAACCCCTTTATCACGTTGGTTGCAAAGTTGTTATTTGTTTGTGTAGGTACGGGGGACTTGCGTGTGGCCTCCTACTGGATTGATACCTTGGTTCTCAAAAACTAAGGGAAATACTTACGCTACTTTGCTGCATCACCCTTTCCTCTTCAAGGGAAAACCAACGCATGCTCAAGAGGTAGCAAGAAGGATTTCTGGCGCCGTTGCCGGGGAGTCTGTTGGGGAACGTAGTAATAATTCAAAATTTTCCTACGTGTCACCAAGATCAATCTAGGAGATGCTAGCAACGAGAGAGAGGGAGTGCATCTTCATACCCTTGAAGATCGCTAAGCGGAAGCGTTACAAGAACGCGGTTGATGGAGTCGTACTCGCGGCGATTCAAATCGCGGAAGATCCGATCTAGCGCCGAACGGACGGCGCCTCCGCGTTCAACACACGTACAGCCCGGGGACGTCTCCTCCTTCTTGATCCAGCAAGGGGAGAGGAGAAGTTGAG
Organism: Triticum aestivum; assembly: GCF_018294505.1. Lineage (NCBI taxonomy): Eukaryota > Viridiplantae > Streptophyta > Magnoliopsida > Poales > Poaceae > Triticum > Triticum aestivum. Next base: position 176,808,518 of record NC_057814.1, read on the forward strand.
GGATAACTCCAGCAGCACGACGGCGTGGTGGCGATGGAGCTCGTGGTTCTCCGGCAGAGCTTCGCTAAGCACTACGGAGGAGGAGGAGGAGTTGGAGGAGGAGAGGGCTGCGCCAGGGATGTTGTGCGGCTGCCCTCCCCACCCCCCTCTATTTATAGGGGCAAGGGAGAGGGGGGCCGGCCCCCTCCAGATGGATCTAGAGGGGGGCGGCGGCCAGGGGGGAGGCTTGCCCCCCAAGCCAAGGGGGCGCCCCCTTTAGGGTTTCCCCCCAACCCTAGGCGCATGGGCCCTAGGGGGGTTTGGCGCCCAGCCCACCTAGGGGATGGTTCCCCTCTATATTCAGCCCATAGGTCCCTCCGGGGCAGGTGGACCCCCGGAACCCTTTCGGTGGTCCCGGTACAATACCGATATACCCCCGAACACTTCCGGCGACCGAATAAGGACTTCCCATATATAAATCTTCGTCTCCGGACCATTCGGGAACTCCTCGTGACGTCCGAGATCTCATCCGGGACTCCGAACAACCTTCGGTAACCACATACTATTTCCCATAACAACTCTAGCGTCACCGAACCTTAAGTGTGTAGACCCTACGGGTTCGGGAACCATGCAGACATGACCGAGACGTTCTCCGGCCAATAACCAACAGCGGGATCTGGATACCCATATTGGCTCCCACATGTTCCACGATGATCTCATCGGATGAACCACGATGTCGGGGATTCAATCAATCCCGTATACAATTCCCTTTGTCTATCGGTATGTTACTTGCCCGAGATTCGATCGTCGGTATCCCTATACCTTGTTCAATCTCATTACCGGCAAGTCTCTTTACTCGTTCCGTAATGCATGATCCCGTGGCTAACTCCTTAGTCACATTGAGCTCATTATGATGATGCATTATCGAGTGGGCCCAGAGATACCTCTCCGTCATACGGAGTGACAAATCCCAGTCTCGATTCGTGCCAACCCAACAGACACTTTCGGAGATACCTGTAGTGCACCTTTATAGCCACCCAGTTACGTTGTGACGTTTGGTACACCCAAAGCATTCCTACGGTATCCGGGGGTTGCACAATCTCATGGTCTAAGGAAATGATACTTTACATTAGAAAAGCTCTTAGCAAACGAACTACACGATCTTGTGCTATGCTTAGGATTGGGTCTTGTCCATCACATCATTCTCCTAATGGTGTGATCCCGTTATCAACGACATCCAATGTCCATGGTCAGGAAACCATAACCATCTATTGATCAACGAGCTAGTCAACTAGAGGCTTACTAGGGACATGTTGTGGTCTATGTATTCACACATGTATTACGGTTTGCAGTTAATACAATTATAGCATGAACAATAGACAATTATCATGAACAAGGAAATACAATAATAACCATTTTATTATTGCCTCTAGGGCATATTTCCAATAGAGTCTACGCACAAGTCAAGACATACCAAGTACCCATCACAAACTCTTATCCCTCGCATTACATTATTTGCCATTTGCCTCTCGTTTTCCTCTCCCCCACTTCACCCTTGCCATTTTATTCACCCTTCTTCTGTTCGTCTGCTCGTTTGCTTTGATGTCTTACTTGGCTCGTTTGCTCGTTTGGTTGGAATAGTTGTTTATTTATTGCTAAACAGAGAACCTAAGATCTATGGATCCTCATCCGCTTGCTAATCTTTTTATGAGATCCAATTATGATGAACCAATTGCTAGTGAGTTTTGTGCACTAGATTATCTTTATGAAGTTTTGCTTGAAATTCGTGAATCTGAAAATTGTGATGAAGTACTTTATGGAGTGATTCACGATGGATCTTTGAATAAAAAGCATGATTAAAATGATGATAGTATAAATTATATTAATGTCAATTGTGCTTATAATATGCAAAACCCTAAGCTTGGGGATGCTAGTTTTGCTATGTCTACTACTTGTTGCAATGATCATGATTGGGGTGATTCTTCTTATGATCTTGAAAATTTATTTAAGCCCCATGATGAATATGAGATTGATAATAATGTGTGTAATAATATTGAAAGTGGGTTTGGAAGAGTGTCGACTTTAGATCCCACATATTTGGAGAATGTTCAATCTTGTGAATTTTTTGATAAAAGTGGATTTGGAGAGGTCATGACTTTAGTTTATGTTATTCCCTCTATTTTGGAAGAGTGTCAATTTTGCATGCATGTGGATCATCTAGAGAATATGTTATGTGATAGCGATATTGTTGAATTTGAATATGATCTTACATGTAATTATTATGAGAGATGAAAATATGGTTGTAGAAGTTTTCATGTTACTAAATTACCTCTCTTCATCTTGAGATTGCTATCGTCACTTTCTTATTCCTTGCATATGCTAGTTTTTGCTTGCCTTGCCAATTTGTTTGCTTATAATATGCCTATGCATAGGAAGTATGTTAGACTTAGATGTGTTTGTCACGTGTTTTATGATGCTCTCTTTGCGCTTCAATTCTTGTCTTTCATGTGAGCATCATTAAAATTATCTATGCCTAGCTAAAAGGCTTTAAAGAAAAGCGCTTGTTGGGAGACAACCCAATATTTTTACTTGCTGTTATTCAATAAATATTTGATCTAGCCTCTGGTTAGATGTGTTTTTATGTTTTAATTAGTGTTTGTGCCAAGTAAAACCTATAGGATCTTCTTGGATGATAGTTATTTGATCTTGCTGAAAAAGTCAGAAACTTTCTGCTCACGAAAACAATTGTTAAAAATCACCAGAACGTGATAAAATACTGATTCAAATTGCAGTAGATCAATAAACAAATTATCTAGGTCATCCTATTTTGGTATATTTTTCTGTGTTCCAGAAGTTTGCGTTAGATACAGATTACTACAGACTGTTCTGTTTTTGATAGATTCTGTTTTTCGTGTGTTGTTTGCTTATTTTGATGAATCTATGGCTAGTATCGGAGGTTATGAACCATAGAGAAGTTGGAATACAGTAGGTTTAACACCAATATAAATAAATAATGAGTTCATTACAGTACATTAAAGTGGTGGTTTGTTTTATTTCGCTAACGGAGCTCATGAGATTTTCTGTTGAGTTTTGTGTTGTGAAGTTTTCAAGTTTTTGGGTAAAGATTTGATGGATTATGGAACAAGGAGTGACAATAGCCTAAGCTTGGGGATGCCCAAGGCACCCCAAGGAAAAATCCAAGGACAACCAAAAGCCTAAGCTCGGGGATGCCCCGGAAGGCATCCCCTCTTTTGTCTTCGTCCATCGGTAACTTTACTTGGAGCTATATTTTTATTCACCACATGATATGTGTTTTGCTTGGAGCGTCTTGTATGATTTGAGTCTTTGCTTTTTAGTTCACCACAATCATCCTTGCTGTACACACCTTTTGGGAGAGACACATATTAATCGTAATTTATTAGAATACTCTATGTGCTTCACTTATATCTTTTGAGCTAAATAATTTTGCTCTAGTGCTTCACTTATATCTTTTAGAGCACGGTGGTGGTTTTATTTTATAGAAATTATTGATCTCTCATGCTTCACTTATATTATTTTGAGAGTCTTTTAGAACAGCATGGTAGTTTGCTTTGGCTATAAAATTAGTCCTAATATGATAGGCATCCAAGTTGATATAATAAAAGCTTTCATATAAGTGCATTGAATACTAAGAGAAGTTTGATACTTGATGATTGTTTTGAGATACGAAGATGGTGATATTAGAGTCATGCTAGTTGAGTAGTTGTGAATTTGAGAAATACTAGTTCTAAAGTTTGTGATTCCCGTAGCATGCACGTATGGTGAACCCTTATGTGATGAAGTCGGAGCATGATTTATTTATTGATTGTCTTCCTTATGAGTGGCGGTCGGGACGAGCGATGGTCTTTCCTACCAATCTATCCCCCTAGGAGCATGCGCGTAGTACTTCATTTCGATAACTAATAGATTTTGCAATAAGTATGTGAGTTCTTTATGACTAATGTTGAGTCTATGGATTATACGCACTCTCACCCTTCCACCATTGCTAGCCTCTCTAATACCGCACACCTTTCGCCGGTACCATACACCCACCATATACCTTCCTCAAAACAGCCACCATACCTACCTATTATGGCATTTCCATAGCCATTCCGAGATATATTGCCATGCAACTTACCACCGTTCCGTTTATTATGACACGTCCATCATTGTCATATTGCTTTGCATGATCATGTAGTTGACATCGTATTTGTGGCAAAGCCACCTTTATAATTCTTTCATACATGTCACTCTTGATTCATTGCATATCCCCGTACACCGCCGGAGGCATTCACATAGAGTCATATTTTGTTCTAAGTATCGAGTTGTAATTTTGAGTTGTAAGTAAATAAAAGTGTGATGATCATCATTATTAGAGCATTGTCCCAAGTGAGGAAAGGATGATGGAGACTATGATTCCCCCACAAGTCGGGATGAGACTCCGGACGAAAAGAAAAAAGAGAAACGAAAAAAAGGCCAAAAAAAGAGAAAGGGCCCAAATAAAAAAATGAGAGAAAAAGAGAGAAGGGACAATGTTACTATCCTTTTACCACACTTGTGCTTCAAAGTAGCACCATGATCTTCATGATAGAGAGTCTCCTATGTTGTCACTTTCATATACTAGTGGGAATCTTTCATTATAGAACTTGGCTTGTATATCCAATGATGGGCTTCCTCAAAATGCCCTAGGTCTTCGTGAGCAAGCGAGTTGGATGCACACCCACTTAGTTTCTTTTGTTGAGCTTTCATACACTTATAGCTCTAGTGCATCCGTTGCATGGCAAACCCTACTCACTCACATTGATATCTATTGATGGGCATCTCCATAGCCATTGATACGCCTAGTTGATGTGAGACTATCTTTCCCTTTTTTGTCTTCTCCACAACCACCATTCTATTCCACATATAGTGCTATGTCCATGGCTCACGCTCATGTATTGCGTGAAGATTGAAAAGTTTGAGAACATCAAAAGTACGAAACAATTGCTTGGCTTGTCATCGGGGTTGTGCATGATTAAATACTTTGTGTGATGAAGATAGAGCATAGCCAGACTATATGATTTGTAGGGATAACTTTCTTTGGCCATGTTATTTTGAGAAGACATGATTCCTTTGTTAGTATGCTTGAAGTATTGTTATTATTTTCATGTCAATATTAAACTTTTGTCTTGAATCTTTCGGATCTGAACATTCATGCCACAATAAAGAAAATTACATTGAGAAATATGCTAGGTAGCATTCCACATCAAAAATTCTGTTTTTATCATTTACCTACTCGAGGACGAGTAGGAATTAAGCTTGGGGATGCTTGATACGTCTCCAACGTATCTATAATTTTTGATTGTTCCATGCTATTATATTATCTGTTTTGGTTGTTTAATGGGCTTTACTAAGCACTTTTATATTATTTTTGGGACTAACCTACTAACCCAAGGCCCAGTGCAAATTGCTGTATTTTTGCCTATTTCAGAGTTCCACAGAAAAGGAATATCAAACGGAGTCCAAATGGAATGAAACCTTCGGGAGAGTTATTTTTGGAACAAGCGTGATCCAAAGGACTTGGAGTGGACGTCAAGAAACAATCGAGGAAGCCACGAGGCAGGGAGGCGCGCCTGCCCCCCTGGGCCCCCCCACCCTCGTGGGCCCCTCGCAGCTCCACCGACCTACTTCTTCCTCCTATATATACCCATATACCCCGAAACCAACCAGGAGCACCACGAAACCCTATTTCCACCGCCGCAACCTTCTGTACCCGTGAGATCCCATCTTGGGGCCTTTTTCGGCGCTCCGCCGGAGGGGGCATCGATCACGGAGGGCTTCTACATCAACACCATAGCCTCTCCGATGATGTGTGAGTAGTTTACCTCAGACCTTCGGGTCCATAGTTATTAGCTAGATGGCTTCTTCTCTCTCTTTGGATCTCAATACAAAGTTCTCCTCGATCTTCTTGGAGATCTATTCGATGTAACTCTTTTTGCGGTGTGTTTGTTCGAGATCCGATGAATTGTGGGTTTATGATCAAGATTATCTATGAACAATATTTGAATCTCCTCTGAATTCTTTTATGTATGATTTGTTATCTTTGCAAGTCTCTTCGAATTATCAGTTTGGTTTGGCCTACTAGATTGATCTTTCTTGCAATGGGAGAAGTGCTTAGCTTTGGGTTCAATCTTGCGTTGCTCGATCCCAGTGACAGAAGGAGAAACGACACGTATTGTATTGTTGCCATCGAGGATAAAAATATGGGGTTTATATCATATTGCTTGAGTTTATCCCTCTACATCATGTCATCTTGCCTAATGCGTTACCCTGTTCTTATGAACTTAATACTCTAGATGCATGTTGGATAGCGGTCGATGTGTGGAGTAATAGTAGTAGATGCAGAATCGTTTCGGTCTACTTGTCGCGGACCTGATGCCTATATACATGGTCATGCCTAGATATTCTCATAATTATGCACTTTTCTATCAATTGCTCGACAGTAATTTGTTCACCCACCGTAATACTTACACTATCTTGAGAGAAGCCACTAGTGAAACCTATGGCCCCCGGGTCTATTTTCCATCATATTAATCTTCCGTCAACTAGCTATTTCTGTCGCCGTTTATTTTTCAATCTTTACGTTTAATATTTATCATAAAAATACCAAAAATATTATCTTATCATCTCTATCAGATCTCACTTTTGCAAGTGGCCGTGAAGGGATTGACAACCCATTTATCGCGTTGGTTGCAAGGTTCTTATTTGTTTGTGTAGGTACGGGGGACTTGCATGTGACCTCCTACTGGATTGATACCTTGGTTCTCGAAAACTGAGGGAAATACTTACACTACTTTGCTGCATCACCCTTTCCTCTTCAAGGGAAAACCAATGCATGCTCAAGAGGTAGCAAGTACCCGTCTTTGTACACCTCCTCCGCACGACGCCGCGCCTGCCCCTAAAGCTCCACCGCCTCCTTTTTCCAGGCGGCATCACGGGCTTCACAGGCCGCCTAGTACCTGGCTTCCTCCTCCGCCATCTCCTTCTTGAATGCCACTTGCATGGCTATCTTAGCCGGCGACAGCGACTTCCACAGACAAAGATTGTACTGACCCCAAAACCAATCCAAAGTTGGGGGGTCCAGCGCAACCTCGCCGGCGGCACGTAGGGGTCCTCGTCGCTGCTCTTCGAGTGAGCGTCCTCGTGGGGCGACGACTCCTCGTCGGTGCATGGGCAGACTGGAGGCGCCATGGCAGAGATTTGAGAGAGAGAGAGAGAGAGGGCGAGTGAGGGAAGGATGTAGATGAGAATGCAGGCGGGACGACGTGAGCAAGGTAGTATTTATTGGCAGCCGAAATCTAGATCGACGGGAACAGTACACACGCCGGTCGCCAAAATTACGAGTACTGTAGTTTGAATTACACATGATTCCCGCTGCAAAATACGTGTGTGAACTTAATAGTTGACGGTTTCCAATACAGAACCTGTCTGATTAATAACCCCCGCCACTCACCTACCAAACCTCGAGCTGCGAAATAGAGTGCCAATCATGTGGGGGCCGGGTGTCTCGCCATATCTTCACATTTTCTTTTTTGAACACCAGATATTTACATCGTCTGATGATTTTTTAACTCGCACACATGTACACAAAAATATAATTTTTCAAACCATTATGGTTAGCCATTGCATGTACATGTAGTTCAAATTTGAATTACGGTCATTAAATGGCTAGAAAATCACTTAAATGTCTTTAAAAGGTCAAATGACCCCTGCAATCTTCCAAATTTTCACATGACAGTTGTATTAGTGCATGCTAAACATAGAAAAAATTTGAAGGCCGTAAGAGGAGGCTATCTCCCGTTCGTCATCAAACATGCACCGTTCCCTCTTGAAACCACGAGCCTTCTAGTGAGTTGCTCCGGTCTGTGAGGGGTGTGTGTCCAAACTTTCATCAAACATGCCAATTGTTTACCACATCATCTTGGTGGCATGACATTACATCAAGCAAGGTTTCATGTTTTTCTGATCATTTTTTAATTTTTTGGAATTAAAATGCCATGGCACTCCATGCATGTGTCCATGCCGTGAGACCAATATGTTTGAAAATTCCTTCTAATTTACTGCACATGGAATTAACTCGCACACAAGTACACAAATATGATTTTTCAAACCGTTATGGTTAGCCGTTGCATGTAGATGTAGTTCAAATTTGAATTACGGTCATTAAATGGCTAGAAAATAACTTAAATGTCTTTAAAAGGTCAAATGACCCCTGAAATTTTCCAAATTTTCACATGATAGTTGTATTAGTGCATGTTAAACGTAGAAAAAATCTGAAGACCGTAAGAGGAAGCTATCTCCCGTTCGTCATCAAACATCCATTGTTCCCTCTCGGAACCACGAGCCTTCTAGTGAGTTGCTCCGGTTTGTGAGGGGTGTGTGTACAAACTTTCATCAGACAGGCCAATTTTTTTACCACATCATCTTGTTGGCATGACATTACATCAAGTAAAGTTTCATGTTTTTCTGATCATTTTTCAATTTTTTGGAATTAAAATGCCATGGCACTCCATGCTTAATTGTGTCATAGCCGTTAGACCAATATGTTTGAAAATTCCTTTCAATTTACTGCACAAAATATGACTTTTCAAACCGTTATGGTTAGCTGTTGCATGTACATGTAGTTCAAATTTGAATTACGGTCATTAAATGGCTAGAAAATCACTTAAATGTCTTAAAAGGTCAAATGACCCCTAAAATTTTCCAAAATTTGACATGACAGTTGTATTAGTACTACAAATTTTCTCATACATTTAAAACACCATCCGTTGCCACTTTACTCCAAATTCGTCTTTCACAGCTAATAAAAATATCCACAACATCACACATAGTTTTTTTTGTAGAAACCGTTTGCGATGAAAATTTCTGGGTCTATTTAAGTCTTCCTCCTTAAGCTTCGTCGGCTCGTCTGCTCCAGTGCCGGCAACCCCCGAATCCACGAATCCCGATCCCCATTCCTGCACCCCATTCCCGCACCCCTTCTTGCAAAGATGATGCCATGGAAACGCTTTGTGAAGGCCCGTACGATGGCCGCGTCCTCCTCGAGCATTGCCGCCTGTGCCGAGAGCGCGTCCACCTACGCCGAGAGTGCCACCGCATCCGCATTGAGCACGGCCGCATTCGCCAAGAGGGCACCTGCGACAGCCGAGAGGGCAGCTGCAGCAGCCGAGAAGGCTGCAGCTGCTGCTGCGACGGCGGCTGCAAACACCGAGAGCGCTCGAGTTGCCGTCCGTGTTGCCGATGTCGCCCTGGCCTGGGTCATGGCCATCCACACCAAGATCAAGGACGCACACGCCAAGATATTCCAGGCCACCTCGGAATCCAACATGCAACCCACGTCCGAAAAGGCGGCGGTGGCCATGGAGCACCTGCTTCCTCATGAGATCATCGAGCGGGAGCTGGAGATGCAGGAGGCGGCGGAGATCGAGGAGCGTCGGGAGGAGGAGTTGCGCTTGGCCGAGGTCGAGGTAGAGAAGAGTCTGTCCATCGAGGAATCGGCGATGAAGTACCAACGCGAGCTCTGGCGCAGCCACTACTATGAGTACTACAACCTTGAGGGCGGGGCCGAGGACGGCGCCGAGGATGAGGACGAGGACGCGGTCGACTTCAGCAGGGGGGACGCGGAGTCCACCAGTGGTGGCATTTCGCTAGGATAAGTCATCGACGTCTCATCTCACACCGGCGATGCATAAGCCGGCGCGGCGGTGGATTTCTTAAAATTATGCGTATTTAGGCTTTGTTTTTAATGTTGGTCTTTTGTTAGAGCAATGTTTAGGTCAACTAGCTCTTAATTACTAAAATTGATCGATTCAGTAAGTGTGGTTTGTGTGCTGTACGCTCTTTTGTGTGCTCAAATTAGCAAGGGATGTTAAATTATGCAATGACATACCTGGGGAAATTTCCACCAAAATTTGAATCATCAAACTGATCCCATGCGCGTAAAGCAGAAGAATCATTTGCGATGCACACAATCGTTTAGAGTGAATGGTGTCCGGCGGCACCGCGCGCAAAGTTTCCCTCCACATTTCGAAATTTTTGCCTACCGCCAAAATATCTATCCCTGCCCCCTTCCCCACCTCCTTTTCTCCCTGACCACAAGTCACATTTCCGCTGTTTCCTCCCTCCTTCCTTCCTAAGCTATAGCCGCTTCCTCGCTCTCGCCGTCTCGCATCCTACCGCCGGGGTCGCCATGGTCTTCTTCAATGACCTCTCCAGTGGTTCCTCCTCCTCCTCCGACTCCTTCACCACCCGGGTATGCCTCTCTTCTCTCTCTCGGGCTATGACTTGGAATGAAGAATTTTAACCCGGCGGTCGATTTGAGTCATTTCTTCCTCTTGTAGCTCCCTAGGACCATCAGTTGCAACGAATGGAGCGGGGTGGCTGAAGATCTGTCTGCTCGTTCTCACCATCAATCTCCATGCGTGAAGCTAGTTGCGTTTGAATCTGTGGACAGTGGGAGAAAGTTTCTGGCATGTGCAGAGAAGGTTAAACCCTCTTTCGTTGTTACAAATCATTTGTTAGATGTGATTCAGACACCGTCACGGTCCCAACCCATTCATACCACACGTTCAACCAAACGCATCCTAAGATAGTGTCATAGTTTGTACCTAGTATCTAAAAATGTTGCCATCTCATTAGCGGTGCAATTAGAAAATTGGCACCGTTCAGCAGTTTGTGCAGCCAACTTTGGTCCACACATCTGAGCAGCCAAGCAGTAAAATACTAAATCTTTATGGCACGAAGGAACAGGGCATCGGAGCAACTAGGTGCTCCGGAGTCCGGGTCCCTGATTTTTTTCCGCTGCATCGGCTCGCGAGTGCAGGGCACCGGTGCGAGATGTAGCAACAGTTGTCTTTACACCGGTTTTGGCATACATAGTGGACGGCCTTAGTGCTATTAGTTCTATGTTACTAAATTTGTGCATGTACACACCTGTTAGTATCAATTTGCTGTCATCCAAACACTATCGCTATGCTGTTGAAGTTATATTTACCTTCCTCATAAAATGTTCAATTTGTTATTTATAGTACACGAGTAAGAACTTGTAGCGTTGTTGTAGTTAATTATAGCTTCTGATGTTTCAGAATTTGGTTGGTGTCTCAGTAGCAATTAATTCATTTGCACATTGATCTTTTTGAGAAGATATGTCATAATTAACCCGTTTCTTCAGTTTTTCAAAATAAGTATTGGTGATTTTCTATGTTGCTATAAACCCATTTCCCCTACAATTGTTACTGATCTAGTTTTAAATATTATAGGATGAACGGAAGTGTTCTTACTTGGAGTGGGTTGATCAAGAGTGGCCACAGTCTTTGAAGATGTGCCTAGCAAAGCTCTGGAGCATGTATGAGGAAGAGAACAGAGGTAGGCTTAGAAAAGTGTTGTCAATGCTGAAGAATATTTGAAGATGCGGGATAAAAAGAGGAAGGTGGAGAATGAGCTCAGATTTTTTAAATCCGACTATGCTAAGATGGTGTTGGCGAAGGAGATGGCACTTTCCCAGTTGGTTAGTGCAAAACAGGTTCTTACTGAACTGAAAGCAGAGGTGGATAAGACGAGTCTGGATGATCTCGATTAGGGAAATGAATATATTGTTCTAATATTGTTCTTATGAAGTTGAACTAGCTATACGCTGTATTGTGCTGTTTTCAGGTAGGTATCGTACTGTGATGTTAAAATATATTTATGTGCCTGATATGTGATATGTCTCCAACGTATCTACTTTTCCTAACGCTTTTCCTCTTGTTTTGGACTCTAATTTGCATGATTTGAATGAAACTAACCCCGGACTAACGCTGTTTTCAGCAGAACTACCATGGTGTTGTTTTTGTGCAGAAATAAAAGTTCTCGGAATCGAACGAAACTTTGTGAGGAATTTTTACCCAATAAAAGAGAATTTCTGGAGCCAAGAGACACCTGAGGGGGGCACCTGGGTGGGCACAACCCAGCAGGGCGCGCCTGCCCCCCAGGCATGCCCAGGTGGGTTGTCCCCATCTGGTGGACCCGCAGACACTGAAACAGACGCCATAAAATCCTATTTTCGGAGAAAAAATCGGGGAGAAAGAATTATCACGTTCCACAAGACGGAGCCGCCGTCACCTCATGTTCTTCATCAGGAGGCCAAATCTGGAGTCCGTTTTGGGCTCCGGAGAGGGGGATCTTCGTTCTTCGTCATCACCAACCCTTCTCCATCACCAATTCCATGATGCTTCCCACCAATAGTGAGTAATTCCTTCGTAGGCTCGCTGGTCGGTTAGGAGTTGGATGAGATTCATCATGTAATCGAGTTAGTTTTGTTAGGGCTTGATCCCTAGTATCCACTATGTTCTGAGATTGATGTTGCTATGACTTTGCGATGCTTAATGCTTGTCACTTTGGGCCCAGGTGCCATGATTTCAGATCTGAACCATTTATGTTATCACCATTATATCTATGTTCTAGATATGATCTTGCAAGTTATAGTCACCTACTATGTGTTATGATCCGGCAACCCCGGAGTGACAATAGTCGGGACCACTCCCGGTGATGACCGTAGTTTGAGGAGTTCATGTATTCACCGTGTGTTAATGCTTTGTTCCGGTTCTCTATTAAAAGGAGGCCTCAATATCCCTTAGTTTCCAATTGGACCCCGCTGCCACGGGAGGGTAGGACAAAAGATGTCATGCAAGTTCTTTCCATAAGCATGTATGTCTATTTACGGAATACATGCCTACATTATATTTATGAACTGGAGCTAGTGCCGTATCGCCCTAGGTTATAACTGTCACATGATGAATATCATCCAACGAATCGCCGATCCAATGCCTACGAATTTATCTTATATTGTTTTTGCTAAGTTACTACTGCTATCGTTACTGTTGCACTTGCTACAATATCACTGCTATCACTGTTACCGTTACTATTGCTGCTGCTACTATTACCCAAACTATCATATTACTGTGCTACTGATCACTTTGTTGCAGATAATTAATCTCTAGGTGTGGTTGAATTGACAACTCAGCTGCTAATACTTACAAATATTCTTTGGCTCCCCTTGTGTCGAATCTATCAATTTGGGTTGAATACTCTACCCTCGAAAACTGTTGCGATCCCCTATACTTGTGGGTTATCAATGTGAAATTGGCAAACAACTGTTCGATATGAAATGTGAATTTGTGTAATACTGGAATTATTAATTGTAAACTAATAAACCTGCTAAATGTGTCATGGAACTTTGCAAATGGTTCTAGCAGTAAAAGCGCTTGTGATGGATAGCCCAATGCCACATAGTTTTCTTCATCAAATCATGTGTGATGTAGTTGATAAAAGCAAACGATTAACCAAGGTAGAGCATGTGTGATAGTTACACCTATCACACACGAGCCTATACATAAACCTAGATATGTGGGTGTACATACGAACGGAAACATTTTCCCTGGATTGACTCTGTGGGATGTACATACGAACGGAAATGTTTTCCCTAGATTGACTGTGTGGGATGTACATAAGAACGGAAACATATTCCTTGGATTGAATGTGTGTGATATACATACGAACGGAAATGCTTTTCTGGGATTCACCGTGTGGGATGTACATACGAACGGAAACTATTGGGTTTCGATGCCTAGCCCGACCGCACACGAGCTCATTTTGCCCCAGCCTGTATGCCAGGAGGGCCTATCCCCGACGGTTTCTGGGTTGTGTGGGAAGGACCCCCTATCATCCACACTCACTTGGCGACGGTTCCAAACACCGTCGCGGAAAGGGGTTAAAAACCGTTTGTATAGCACCGACGCGTACCATTGATCACCCTTTCCTCTTCAAGGGAAAAATCAGCGCAAGCTCAAGAAGTAGCAGGAAGAATTTCCGGCGCCGTTGCCAAGGAGGTTCTACATCAAGCCTACCAAGTACCCATCATAAACTTTCATCTCTTGCACTTACATTATTTGCCATTTGCCTCTTGTTTTCCTCTCCCCACTTCTAAAACATTTTCAGAAAAACACAAAAATATTTGCCATTTTATTCGTCTTCTTTTGTTCATCTTTTCATTTGGTTGTGTGCTAGATTGCTTGGTTTGTCATGATGTCTCAAGAAAACACCAAGTTGTGTGACTTTTCCAACACTAATAATAATGATTTTATTAGTACTCCGATTGCTCCCGCCACTAGTGCGGAATCTTATGAAATTAATGCTGCTTTGTTGAATCTTGTTATGAAAGAACAATTTTCCGGTAGACCTAATGAAGATGATGCATCCCATCTAAATACTTTCGTTGAGTTGTGTGATATGCAAAAGGAAAAATATGTGGATAATGATATTGTTAAATTGAAGCTATTTTCATTCTCACTACGATATCGTGCTAAAACTTGGTTTTCATCTTTGCCTAAAAATAGTATTGATTCATGGAATAAGTGTAAAGATGCTTTTATCTCCAAGTATTTTCCTCCCGCTAAGATCATCTCCCTTAGAATGATATAATGAATTTTAAGCAACTTGATCATGAAGATGTTGCACAATCTTGGGAGAGGATGAAATTGATGATAAGAAATTGCCCTACTCATGGTTTAAGTTTATGGATGATCATACAATTTTTTTATGCCGGATTGAATTTTGCATCTAGAAATCTTTTAGATTCCACGACAGGAGGTACTTTTATGGAAATCACATTAGGAGAAGCTACTAAACTCCTAGATAATATTATGGCAAATTGCTCTCAATGGCATACCGAAAGATCTTCCACTAGTAAAAAAGTGCATGCAATTGAAGAAATTAATACTTTGAGTGGAAAGATGGACGAACTTATGAAATTGTTTGCTAGTAAGATTGCTCCTATTGATCCTAATTATATGCCTTTGTCCACTTTGATTGAGAATAATAATGAATCTATGGATGTGAATTTTGTTGGTAGGAACAATTTTGGTAATAACGCATATAGAGGTAATTTCAACCCTAGGCCGTTTCCTAGTAATTCCTTTAATAAGTATGGTAATTCCTACAACAATTCTTATATAAATTATAATAAAATACCATCTGATATTGAGAATAATATTAAATATTTCATTAATTCTCAAAAGAATTTCAATGCTATGGTTGAAGAAAAATTGCTTAAGATTGATGATTTGGCTAGGAACGTCGATATAATTTCTCATGAGATTGACTTTAAAGGTTAGATCTATTCCACCCAACATTGATATTAATGAATCTCTAAAAGCTATCCAAGTCTCTATTAATGAAAGTAGAGAAAGAACCGCTAGGATGCGTGCTAAGAGAGATTGGTTTGTAAAGGCATGTTCTTCTAGTTTTTGAAAATAATGATGAAGATCTTAAAGTGATTGGTGTCAATCCTATTGAATCTTTGTTTTATAATACAAATATGGATAAAGATGGTACTGGAGATGAGTCAACTTTAGCTAGAAGGCGTCCCAATAATTTGGAGGGTGAAGATCTTAATGAAAAAATTGACTAAAGTGGGATTGGAGAGATTAAAACTTTAAGCAGCGATGAACCCATGATACGTCTCCAATGTATCTACGTTTTCTTACGCTTTTCCTCTTGTTTTGGACTCTAATTTGCACGATTTAAATGAAACTAACCCCAGACTAACGCTGTTTTCAGCAGAACTACCATGGAGTTGTTTTTGTGCAGAAATAAAAGTTCTCGGAATGGAACGAAACTTTGCGAGGATTTTTATATCAATAATAAGGAATTTTGGAGCCAAGACCCACGAGAGAGGGGCCCCTGGTTGGGCACAACCCACCAGGGCGCGCCCCCTCTCCTGGCGCGCCCAGGTCGGTTGTACCCACCTGGTGGCCCCACTGATGACCCCCCTGATACTATAAAATCACATTATTCCAGAAAAAAAATCAAGGAGAAAGAATTATCGCGATCCACGAGACGGAGCCGCCGCCAAGCCCTGTTCTTCCTCGAGAGTGCAGATCTGGAGTCCGTTTGGGGCTCCAGAGAGGGGGATCTTCGTTCTTCATCATCACCAACCAATCTCCATCGCCAATTCCATGATGCTCCCCATTGGGAGTGAGTAATTCCTTCGTAGGCTCGCTGGTCGGTGAGGAGTTGGATGAGATTCATCATGTAATCGAGTTAGTTTTGTTAGGGCCTGATCCCTAGTATCCACTATGTTCTTAGATTGATGTTGCTATGACTTTGCTATGCTTAATGCTTGTCACTTTGGGCCCGGGTGCCATGAACTCAGATCTGAACCGTTTATGAATTCATCATTATATCCATGTTTTAGATCCGATATTGCAAGTTATAGTCACCTACTACGTGTTATGATCCGGCAACCCCGGAGTGACAACAACCGGGCCCACTCCCGGTCATAACCGTAGTTTGAGGAGTTCATGTATTCACTATGTGTTAATGCTTTGTTCCAGTTCTCTATTAAAAGGAGGCCTTAATATCCCTTAGTTTCCAATATGGACCCCACTGCCATGGGAGGGTAGGACAAAAGATGTCATGCAAGTTCTTTTAATAAAGCACGTATGACTATTTACGGAATACATGGCTACATTATATCGATGAACTGGAGCTAGTGCCGTATCGCCCTAGGTTATAACTGTCACATGATGAATATCATCCAACAAGTTACTATTGCTATCATCACTGTTACACTTGATACGAATTACTGCTATCACTGTTACTGTTATCGTTGCTACTGTCACTACTATCAAAACTATCAAACTACTTTGCTACTGATCACTTTGCTGCAGATAATTAATCTCCAGGTGTGGTTGAATTGACAACTCAGCTGCTAATACCTTCAAATATTCTTTGGCTCCCCTTGTGTCGAATCTACAAATTTGGGTTGAATACTCTACCCACGAAAACTGTTTCAATCCCCTATACTTGTGGGTTATCAAGACCTTTTTCTGGCGCCGTTGCCGGGGAGCATAGCTATATTTGTTGAGTCACTTGGGATTATTATCATATTATCACTATGAATAATCTGAAGGATCCAAATACTAAGATATTTCCCTCAAAGACGAGGGGAGGTCAGAAACTGCCATCCAGTTCTGCTGTAGATTCACCTTCTGTTATGAGTAAACTTGCAACACCACCACATGCTATCAATTATAATATGTCACAAGTTATTTATGATGCTACTTCCGCTATGGATAATGCTTATGATGATACTAGTACCTTGCTTGATAATGATTATGTGCCACTTGGTGATTTTCTTGATAAACAAATTGCTAGAGTTATACAACATGATGTTGTTGAATCTGATGATGAGCTTGAAACTGAAACACCTGCTAGAACTAGCCTTGCTAGATATGAATTGCCTAAGGTACCGGAAGGTTATGTTATGAGTGAAGAAGCCACTAGAGATATTCTTGCTTGCAATGATAGAGATTATCTAGAGAAATTACTACAAAAGTATAAACAAAAATCTCTGAATGCTAGAATGAAATGTGATCCTAAGTTTGCTACTTCACCTATCTTTATTGCTGATAAGGATTACGAATTCTCTATCGACCCAGAGTTAATTACTTTGGTTGAATCTGATCCTTTCTATGGTTATGAAAATGAAACTGTTGTGGCACATCTTACTAAGTTGAATGATATAACCACCCTTTTTACTCATGATGAGAAAACCCGCTACTACTTTATTCTCAAATTATTTCCATTCTCATTAAAGGGTGATGCTAAAGCTTGGTACAATACTCTGGCTCCTGGTTGTGTGCGTAGTCCCCAGGATATGATTTATTACTTCTCTAAAAAATATTTCCCTGCTCATAAGAAACAAGCTGCCTTACAGGAAATATTTAACTTTGTGCAAACTAAAGAAGAGAGTCTCCCACAATCTTGGGGGAGGCTTTGCCAGTTACTTAATGCTTTGCCTGATCATCTTCTTAAGAAAAATGAAATACTTGATATCTTCTATAATGGACTAATCGATGCTTCTAGGGACTTCCTAGATAGTTGTGCTGGTTGTGTTTTCAGGGAACGAACTATTGCTCAAGCTAAAGAATTATTGAATAACATATTGAAAAATTATGATGATTGGACTATTCCTGAACCACCGCCTAAACCCACTCCAAAGAAGAGGGGTATATTATATCTCAGTCCCGAAGATATGCAAGAGGCATAGAAATCTATGAAGGAAAAAGGTATTAAAGCTGAGGATGTTAAAAATTTACCTCCTATTGAAGAAATACATGGGCTTAATACACCACCAATGCCTAAGGTGGTAGAGGTAAATTCTCTTATGAAGTTCAATGAAAATGATAATCCTCACAATATGCATCCTAGTCAATGCCTTTATGAGTTTGAAAACTACATTAGAAAACGAGATCACTTCAATGCAAATGTTATGAAACAATTGAAATATAACTCTGATATGATTGCTCGCTTGAGTGACTTGTTATTTAGAATCTCAAATGATGTTAGAGGTGTTGGAAAACATGCTTCTATGGTTCAAACTCAGTTAGAACAAGTTGCTAAATCACAAAGAGAATTACTTGATGAAATGAATCATAATATGCATGACTTTGCTGTTAGAGTTGCAACTAGAGGAGGTAAAATGACTCAGGAACCACTTTATCCTAAGGGACATCCTAAACGAATAGAACAATATTCACAAAGAACTAACATTAGTGCACCTAGTCCTTCTAAAAAGAAAAAGAAGAAGAAAAATGATAGGACTTTGCACACTTCTAGTGAACCTGAAATAGAAAAACCTCTTGATAATGATAATGAAACTTCTATCTCAGATGCTGAAACTCAATCTGGTAATGAACACTCACCTAGTGATAATGAAAAATATAATGTTGATGTTCATGAAGATGCTCAACCAAATAATGAAAAAGAACCAGATAATGATGTTGAGATAGAACCACCTGTTGATCTTGATAACCCACAACCCAAAGATAAAAGGTATGATGAAAGAGACTTTGTTGCTAGAAAACATGGTAAAGAAAGAGAACTGTGGGTTCAAAACCTATGCCTTTTCCACCTAAGTCAACTAAAAAGAATGATGATGAAGAATTTGAACACTTTGCTGAAATGCTGAGGCCAGTCTTTTTGCGTACTCGCTTGACTGATATCTTGAAAATGCCTCCTTATGCAAAGTATATGAAAGACATCATCACTAATAAGAGAAAAATACCGGAAGCTGAAATATCCACTATGCTTGCTAATTATACTTTCAAAGATGGAGTACCTAAAAAACTTGGAGATCCGGGAATACCAACTATACCTTGCTCCATCAAAAATAATTATGTGAAAACTGCTTTGTGTGATTTAGGAGCTGGTGTTAGTGTTATGCCTTTCTCTTTATATAAAAGACTTGACTTGAATAAACTCACACCTACTGAAATATCTTTGCAAATGGTTGCCAAATCAAGTGCCATACCTATCGGTATTTGTGAGGATGTGCCCGTTGTTGTTAATGTTACTATTTTGACTGACTTTGTTATACTTGAGATGCCCGAGGACGATAACATGTTGATTATCCTTGGTAGACCCTTCTTGAATACTACAGGGGCTGTTATTGATAGTAATAAAAGCAAGGTCACTTTTCATATCAATGGTAATGAGCATACGGTGCACTTTCCGAAGAAACAATTCCAAGTGAATGGTATTAATGTTATTGAAAAATCTCTGACAATCACTATTGGAAGTTTTCAAATACCTCTACCTACTTTAAAAAAGAAATATGAAATGCTTATTGTTGGGGAAATTCAATTCCCCATTGAGGTAACTTAGTGATTTACGAAAGTTCTTCGGTTTCATGCTAATCGAAAGTGGTTGTTAATAAGACTTGATCAACCTTATTAATGGATCATTTTTAGCGGTATGAAGTTGATGAATTTAGTAAGCACTACTTTCTGTCCCTACTTTTTATTCTATGTTTTTATTAGTTAAATAAAATAAAATGCCATGTTTTGTCTGTTTTCTGAATTTCCCGTGCAATAAAAAAAATGACCCAAAAATAAAAGTTCTCAGAATGCCCTGAAAATTTTATATGATTTTTTTCCTGAATATTTAAGAATTTTTGGTGCAAATAATACCAGAGGGAGGTGCACGAGGTGGGCAGAACCCACCTGGGCATGCCAGCACCCCTTGGCGCGCCCTGGTGGGTTGTGGTCCCCACGTGGGCCCCCTCACTTACCTCTTCATCCGACATCACTTTCTTGCACATGATCGTCCTAACATTGCCATTCCTTATAACCTGGTCTATAGCGTTGAAACTCGTGATGTTATCCCCTTGCTGCACCTGCTTTGTTTGATTCTGTTGCTAGGGGGGATACCGGATTATGCCTGCAGACATCCTCGCCTACTGGAACACTCACGCTGATGCAGAGGCTGCTCAAGGACCTCAGCAGTGGGATGTGTGGATGCCCGCTCCTCAGGATCCCTAATACCCTCCAGGATATTGATCGATTACCAACTTAGGCCAAAAGCCTAAGCTTGGGGGAGTACGTGTTTCTCACCGACATTATATTCATGTTCACATATCATTCTATTTGTTGGTGCTCACACTTTTTCATTGTATCATCCATGCTTAGATTTATTTTCTTGCTTTCTTCTTGTGTGTTTGAAAAACTTTAGAAAAACCAAAAAAATTAGTTGTAGTAATTTACTTTCCATGCATGCTTAGTAGTAATATTAAAAAGAAAATCCAAAAAGATTTCCTTGTTCTTCTTTTGCTTGTTGGGAGCTTTCCCGTGTAAATAGTTTTTCTCGTTTTTGCTTTTTATTTGCTTGTTCAAGAAAACCAAAAAATCCAAAAATATTTCAGTGTGTTTCTCTGAATTTCTTTTCTTTTTATTCGAGTCTTACTGAGGAGAAGACCATATGAAAATGTTGAGTGGCTCTCATATGAATAACTGTTGAACTAATAAAGAGCACATTTTACCTTGTCTCCTCCTGTTGAATAAAATGTTTTGTAGATTCCAGCTTAGTCCATGGCACTCTTGCACTATTATTATTTTCATATCATTCGGTCGTGAAAGTGAAAGGCAATAATGACGATATTCGATGAGCTGACCGTGGCAAAGAGAAACTGGTATGAACTTGACTTGTTCTGTTTGTGTAAATATGTTTAACCTAGTATCCAGGCTTCAGCCCATTATGATTAAACATGTTTGCAATGACAATTAGAGATTATAGTTTCTCATGCCATGCATAAGTAGCTGGGAGTTGATAATGATTTATCTTGGATATCAACATAGCGTTAGAATGATGATGTAGTATGATGATATGGTATCCTCCTCTGAATGTTTGAGTGGCTTGACTTGGTACATGTTTATGCATGTAGTTGAATCAAAACCAACATAGCCTCTATAATATTTATATTCATGGTGTTTATATCCTACTCATGCTAGTGTCCAATTATGCATAATGCCTGGTTATGATCGTTGTTGCTCTCGAGCTGGCCGCTTCTCAATCTTAATTGCTAGCCTTCGCCTGTACTAAGTGGGAATTCTGCTTGTACACCAAAAACCTTGAACCCAAAGTTATTCCAGATGAGTCCACCATACCTACCTATATACGGTATTACCCTGCCGTCCTAAGTAAATTTGCATGTGCCACCTCTAAAAACTTCTAAAAAATTACCCGTTTTGTGTGCCTGGATTGTTCATGGAATGACATGAGGTGGTCGATATCTTCCGTGCTAAGCGGGTTATCCTCAGGTCGAGTGTTTATTCACTCGCCATCGCACGAGGAAATAGGCGGTATTAGGGATGCCCAGTCCCAAACTGCAAACATGAAAAAAGAGTTCATCTCTTGGATAATCAAACAAAAAGTCCCAATGGAGTCAAAACCTTTACTTTTCGCTTGGGAACCGCCATTAGTGTGCTTAGCATGGAAGATGTTCATACTGATAGTCGTGAAGTGAATAAGAAGGGTGCATGTCTCAAAATATCATTTATCTATGTTTTAAAAACTGAGCTCTGGCACCTCTGCAAATCCCTGCTTCCCTCTACGAAGGGACTTTCTATTTACTTTTATGTTGTGTCATCACCTTCTAAAAACAAGCGCCAAAAACTGAGTAGAGCACAACTATCATGATTTATGCATTATGTATAGATAATGTTGGGTGCATCATGACTGGGTATTTTCTACCATGAATTACAATGCTTAGTCGCTGCTTGAACTTTGGATGTGCTCTGCATTTATGTTTTGCGGTCTCAGAATGGGCTAGCAAGATACCACTATGTAGCGACCAGACCTCAAATGGTCTGTGCTGCTGTGCACCAGTGTCATCCCTGGATCAGTAATGCTGACACGCACAGTACAAATGGAGGATTTATAACAAAGTAGTAATCACACACTTATTACATCGAATATCTCCAAAGAGAATAAGTATGATAAACATGGCTTAAGGCCATCTAACACGATAACAGCGGAAGACTTGGAAGATAAGTGAGTCCATCAACTCCAGCGGCATCACTGAGTATAAGACCACGACCTAAGGCATCTTACTCGTCGTCTGAAAAGTCTGCAACATGAAACGTTGCAGCCCGAAAACGGGTCAGCACATAGAATATGCTGGCAATGTAACACATAGAGAACAATGAATAATAACAATGCTATACTACATGCATATATGGCTGGTGGAAAGCTCTATGGTTACAGTTTTTGCGAAAAGCCAATTTTATCCTACTTCAAAGGAATAAATTTTATTTAACTATCATGGTGGTTGTGAAACATTGAGATGGTTGACAGCATCTCAATCCCAATTAAAATGTCATCAATAACCCAACAAAATTAATTAGAAGTAACATAGTGTTGAGATTCACATGATAATCCAAGTACTAGATACTCAAGTTGTCCATAACCGGGGACACGGCTAACCATGATTAGTTTATACACTCTGCAGAGGTTTGTGCACTTTTCCCCACAAGACTTGATCTCCTCCGTCGGATTACTCGCACTACATGGTGTTTGAGTAACGGATGACCAAGACACAGTCTTTCAGAAGTGTTTGCACCTTACGTATGGGTAGACAGTTACACCTACTTTCCCCTACATCTGCTAGTCTACCACTGTAAGAGTTCACACAACTTAGTCAACTATGCTAGAGCCCATAATAGCTTGCGGCTGCACACGAAAGTTTCTAGCATGAATAATCTCATGATCCCTTTGAACCTGGGTGGCGGTCCAAAAGAAAACAGGCAATCCTGGAATACCCAGGTACCTCAATCCACCCAGATGTGAGTTTAAGTTGCCACCTTAAGTAAACCATTAATTAACAATCTCACATCTGTCATGAATTTCACTCAAACCCAATCCACGTCTACGAGCATAGCATGGCAAATAATAAAAGCAACGTAGAAGTAACTCCCAAGGGTTTGAATAGAAAACAGGTAATAGGTTCTACCTCAACTACTTCCCAATACCCACAATTTAATTAGATCCTAATCATGCAAGTGTTTGAGGAAAACAGATCTAATGCAATAAAAACTGGGTATGAACGGGATATGATCAAAGTGTTACTTGCCTTGCTGATGATCCGCAAAACCTAGCGATTCGAAGTAACAAGCGGCACACTCCGGGTACTCTATTGCAAACAAACAAGCATACAATCAGTACTCATCTAATGCACAGGTAAAATTCGAATGAAAGATCCAACCAGAAAGTTCAACTTAGGAACTCCGGTTTGCAAAAAGAATCAACTCGAAAGAAGCAACGAAAGTCAAACGGCGAAAGAAAGAAACTTCGTTTGCTAATCTGGATCTAGGTCAAATTTTACTGTAGCAAAAACTTGTTTGAGTAGATTAAACGGAAAGAGAATTTCAAGACGAAACACTAGGCGCTTGAATCACCTGATTCCGATAAACAAGCGAGAAGTTAAACAAAATCAAAGATTCGATCAGAAATCGAATCTGAGAAAATAACGAGTAAATCCGACGAAAAAGAAAAAACGGACAAACGGTTAAATAACGGAAGTTCGTTAACAGAGAAAAACGACGAACGCGTTCGTTAGAACGAACGGTTCGGTGAACGCTCGTAAAATAATAAAACCGAAAAAACCGATCTAGGGTTTTTTTAAAACGAAGGGGTTTTTTTTAAAACGAAAACCGGCAAGTCAACGGGCGGCGGGCATACCTCGTCGGGGCTACTCCGGCGAGGGCTCCGGCGGGGCTCCGGCTCGGGCGACGAGGGGCGCGGGGCTCGGGGGGGGGGGGGGCGAGGGGGCGGCGAGGGGCGGCGGCTCCGGCGACTCCGGCGGCGGCTCCGGCGACTCCGGCGGCGGCGGGCGCGACTCCGGCGGCGGCGGCGGTGAGTGCGGGCGGCGGCGGCGATGTGAGGAAAGAGAGGGGGGGGGGCGGTATTTAAGGAGGGGGGGGGGTCCGGCGGCTTGGGGAGGGGGCAACCCGAGGCGGCGGCGGTCCCGTGTCCATGGCGGACTCCGGCGGCGGCGATCCCGTGCGGGAAGAGGAGAGGCGCGGGGCGGGCCGTCGGCTGGGCCTTTGGCCCAGTCGGCGCGCGGGCGTTTTTTTTGAATAAGTTCCGCGGAAGATAATTCGTAGAAAAATAAATAAACATCAGAAAAATATGAAATAAATTTTCCCCGTCTAGCTAGAAAATGTAGAATAGGGTGAACATTTTTATAATCCAAAATAAATATTTTGAAAACATGCAATATTTTTAATGCAATAAAAATTGCAAATAAATTCCAAATAATGATTTTAACATTTTTCCTCCAGTATTTCAATTGTTTTGGAGAAGTCATATTTTCTCCTCTCGTTTATTTAAAATGAAATATTTTTCCGGAGAGAAAAATAATTAAAACAACAATCCTCGTTTGAAAATCAAATTTGAAAATTCGAGAAAATCCCCAACTCTCTCCGAGGGTCCTTGAGTTGCTTAGGATTTATCGAGGATTTTGTCAAAATGCAACAAAACATGATATGCAATGATGATCTATGTATAACATTCCAAATTGAAAATTTGGGATGTTACAAACCTACCCCCCTTAAGATGAATCTCGCCCTCGAGATTCGGGTTGGCTAGAAAACAGGTGGGAGTGGTTTTTCCGTAGATCTTCCTCTCGCTCCCAGGTGGCTTCATCCTCCGCGTGGTGACTCCACTGGACTTTGCAAAACTTGATAACCTTGCTGCGGGTAACTCGGCTGGCATACTCGAGAATCTTAACTGGTTTCTCCTCATAAGTCAAATCACTTTCCAACTGAATCGCTTCCAGTGGCACAGTATCTCTCAGTGGTATCTCAGCCATCTCTGCGTGGCACTTCTTCAACCGCGAAACGTGAAATACATCATGAACTCCAGACAATCCTTCGGGCAATTCCAGCTTGTAAGCAACTTCTCCCATACGTTCCAACACTCTATATGGTCCGATAAAACGGGGCGCTAACTTTCCTTTAACTCCAAAGCACTTCACTCCTCGAAGTGGTGATACTCGAAGATACACTCTGTCTCCGACTTCGTGAACTGTCTCCTTTCGTTTAGAATCGGCATAACTCTTCTGCCTGGACTGGGCTACCTTGAGCCTATCGCGAATCAACCTTACTTTCTGTTCAGACTCCTTAATTAAATCTGGTCCAAACAACTGACGATCTCCAACTTCGTCCCATAACAACGGTGTTCTACACCTCCTTCCGTACAAAGCTTCGAAAGGGGCCATCTTCAAACTGGTCTGATAACTGTTGTTATATGAAAACTCCGCATATGGCAAATTGTCGTCCCAACTGGATCCATAATATAGTGCACATGCTCTCAACATGTCCTCCAAAATCTGGTTGACTCTCTCGGTCTGTCCATCTGTCTGTGGGTGAAATGCTGTACTAAATTCCAGCCTGGTTCCCAACGTTTCATGTAACTGCTTCCAAAACTTCAAGGTAAATTGGGTTCCTCTGTCTGATACAATGGTCCTCGGAACTCCATGCAAACATACTATCCTGGTCATGTATATCTTTGCCAACTTAGCACTGGTGTAAGTGGTCTTCACTGGAATGAAATGTGCCACTTTCGTCAAACGGTCGACTACAACCCATATTGAGTCATAGCCTGAACGAGTCCTGGGTAATCCTGTGATAAAATCCATGCCTATTTTATCCCACTTCCATTCGGGTATCGGCAATGGCTGTAGCAATCCTGCTGGCTTCTGATGCTCTGCCTTCACTCTCTGACATACATCACAAACTGCTACATACTCCGCAATATCCTTCTTCATTCCGGTCCACCAGAAAGTATTCTTCAAATCCAAATACATCTTGGTATTCCCTGGGTGAATCGAGTACGGTGAATCATGAGCTTCTTGCAAAATCAACTTCCTGATCTCCGGATCATTTGGCACGTATACGCGGTCCTCGAACCATAAGGTATCGTGCTCATCCTCACGAAATCCCTTGGCTTTTCCTTTGCTCATCTTCTCCTTTATCTCCTCAATCCCCTTGTCTGTCTTCTGCACTTCTCTGATCCTTTCCATCAAGGTAGACTGAATCTCCAATGTCGCTAAATAGCCTCTTGGGACTATCTCCAAACATAGCTCGCGTAGGTCCTCGGCTAACTCCTGAGGTAACTCTCCGGTCATGAGGGTGTTGATATGACTCTTGCGGCTCAACGCGTCTGCTACTACGTTAGCCTTTCCAGGGTGATAATGCAATCTCATATCATAATCCTTGATGAGCTCCAACCATCTCCTCTGTCTGAGATTTAACTCCTTCTGCGTGAAAATGTACTTCAAACTCTTGTGATCCGTGTACACCTCACAATGGTTTCCGATGAGAAAATGTCTCCATGTCTTCAAAGCATGCACCACGGCTGCTAATTCCAAATCGTGCGTAGCATAATTCTTCTCATGGGGTTTAAGTTGTCGTGAAGCATATGACACAACCCTTCCTTCCTGCATAAGCACTGCTCCAAGTCCTCGACGAGAAGCGTCGCAATAAACTTCATAGTCCTTGCGTTGATCTGGCAGAATCAACACTGGTGAGGTAACCAATCGTTTCTTCAACTCTTGGAAACTAGCTTCACATTCTTCAGTCCAATTGAATTTGGTGTCCTTCTTTAATAGCTCAGTCATGGGCTTAGCAATCCTTGAGAAATTCTCGATGAATCTCCGGTAGTATCCTGCAAGTCCAAGAAAACTCCGGATTTCTCCAACTGTCGTGGGTGATTCCCAACTTGTCACGGTGTCAACCTTGGTAGGGTCTACTGCTATTCCTTCTCCAGAAATAACATGTCCAAGGAATCCAACTTCCTTCAGCCAAAACTCACATTTGCTGAACTTGGCGTATAACTGATGTTCTCTGAGCTTCTCAAGTACCAATCGTAAATGGTCCTCATGCTCCTCCTCATCCTTGGAAAAGATTAAAATATCATCAATGAACACCACGACGAACTTATCCAAAACTCCATAAACACTTTGTTCATCAGGTTCATGAAATAGGCCGGTGCGTTAGTCAGTCCAAATGACATAACGGTATACTCATACAATCCATATCTAGTGGTAAATGCCGTCTTAGGTATATCCTGCTCTCGAATCTTTAACTGATGGTATCCTGATCGTAGATCGATCTTGGAAAATACCTTAGCTCCTTGCAGGCGGTCAAACAAATCGTTGATCATCGGCAGTGGGTACTTGTTTTTGATGGTCACTTCATTCAATCCTCGGTAATAAACAACCATCCTTAGTGATCCATCTTTCTTCTCCACTAGAAGTACTGGTGATCCCCAAGGTGACGAACTTGGGCGAATATAGCCTTTATCCAGTAACTCCTTAATCTGCTTCTTAATTTCCTCCAAATCCTTTGCGGGCATCCTGTACGGTCTCTTAGATATTGGCCCTGTGCCTGGCAAAAGTTCAATCAAGAACTCAATGTCTCTATCCGGTGGCATGCCTGGCAACTCTTCTGGAAATACATCCGGATAATCTTTCACCACTGGTACTTCCTCCTGTACAACTCCTGATAGGGAATTTACTTGAGTCCTCTTCGGCATATGCCGGGATACATACTTGATCCTTTTTCCTTCTGGGGTGGTAAGCAAAATCGTCTTGCTGGCACAATCGATGTTTCCTCCATACAACGATAGCCAATCCATTCCCAAAATCACATCCAAACCTTGCGATTCCAAAACAATGAGGTCTGAGGGGAAAACATGCCTACCAATGGCCAATGGTATCTGAAAACATCCTTGGGTGGCCATATACTCTGCTCCTGGCGAGGTTACTAACATAGGGTTTCTGAGAACTTTGGTGGACATCTTAAACTTATTCACGAATCCCCTTGATATGTATGAATGCGATGCACCAGTATCGAAAAGAATGGTTGCAGTAAATGACTTAACCAAAAACTTACCTATTACTGCATTAGGCTGAGCTTCAACCTCCTCCACGCTCACGTGGTTCACATGTCCTTTGTTGAACGGGTTCGGCTTCTTCCCAGAGCTTCCATTGCCATTTCCATTTTGGGCTTCAGGACATTCATTGGCATAATGTCCATTCTTCTGGCACTTAAAACAAGTGACTTGGCTCAGGTCCCTCTTGGCTGGGGTGGATGGGTTGGTGCGGTTCTGTCCGTTGCTTCCTCCATTCCCATTACCATTCTTGGAGCCATTATGGTTGTGCGAACTACCTCCTCCATGAGTATGCTGAAACTGTCCTCCCGGCTTCGGGGTAAATCGAGGCTTCTGCTGAGCTCCTGAGTTATACTTCCCTTGTCCATACTTCCTCTTACGGTTTTCAATCTGCTGTTGCTTCCCTTCAATCATGAGAGCTCTATCTACCAGCTCCTGGTAGTTGTTGAAAGTTGCTACCATCAACTGCATGCTCAGTTCATCATTCAGTCCTTCCAAAAACTTCTCCTGCTTGGCAGCATCTGTAGCAACGTCATCTGGTGCATAACGTGCTAACTTACTGAATTCCTCCACATACTGGCCTACGGTGCGTCCTCCTTGGCGTAGGTTGCGAAACTCACGCTTCTTCATAGCCATAGCTCCTGCTGAAACATGAGCTGTACGGAAAGCTTGCTGAAACTGGTCCCATGTGACAGTGTCAATAGGGTGCGTGGCTGTATAGTTCTCCCACCATGATGTTGCGGGTCCATCAAGCTGATGTGCGGCAAAACGCACTCTTTCCGCATCTGTGCATCCTGCAGTGGTCAACTCCCTTCCAACTTTGCGGAGCCAATCATCTGCTACAATCGGCTCGGTGCTACTGGAAAACACCGGCGGGTTTAGCCTCAAGAAACGGGCTAAGTGATCAACAGGTGGTGGTGGCGGTGGGTTGTTGTTGTTGTTGTTGTTGCCTTGGTTCTGAACTAACACTTGCATCAGGGCATTCTGTTGCTGAATCAACCGGGTGATCTCTGGCGGAAAAACAAATCCGGTGTCGCGTCTCGGAGGCATCTGATAGGTTTAGAAAAGATGAGAGTTAAGAGTAGAATGAGGTCTAGAGAGAAAACACTACCCATATGCTCATGAGACAAATTCAATCAATATCACTCAATCAATTCAAACAAGGCAAAACAATCGATCTAACTAGCGTTACAAAGTGCTTGAACTATACTATTGAATGGGGGAAAACTACTACTGATATGGTGGTCTACTAAAAATTCTGATCCGTTGAAGACTCCATGATGTCTGCTCCAGCTTCATCAATCCATTCGTCTTCACTTGGTTCCGAGTCGGTGTCGTCGATGATGATGTAGTTATCCGGACAAGTGCATTCGTCGACTTCTGCTTTTGGCACTGGATTTCCCACGAATGCTCCAATCTTATTCTCCAGGTCGTCAATCTTCCCTACTAGTGCGTTGATTTCCTCCAAGTAATCTTCGCGTGTAGTCTTAAGTTCTTCTTGGAGTTCCTTGATCTTCGTGAATGCCTTCTTCAGTTCTTCCTTGTCCGTGCACATCTGATTCTCCTGGCGTCGAATATGTTGGTTCTGCTCCTGGATGAAAGCTGCAATTGATCCATCCTTGTTAGTCTTGATCATCTCCCATTGCGCGTCTCGACGTCCACAAATCTGATAAATTGTATCCTTAAGCTCCTGGTGGTAGACTTCTCCGATGCATCCCATGGCGATGTGTGCGGCCATGCTCTTCCCTAAACTCCAAGTTGGTGCTTCGAAAACCAGTCTCATGGCACTAAACATCCTTCCTGGAATGATAACTTGAATCTTCCAGCTCTCCTCTTCAGGTAATGTGGCGTTGTAGGTTCCGGTGATGCTTGGTATTCCTATGTTCAAGTACTTGGTGACTTCCTTCAAGTGTCGACCAAACGGCGTGTCTTCATCTGGTTGCATGAACTTGCTCCTTGCATTCGCCATTCCTAAAAGAGTAGAAAGTGGAGAGGGGTCAGAAATGAGAAGAGAGAAGCTTTCTAGGGCTTAAGCTTAGTGGTCGTGTCCTACAGTCAGCGTGTGCTCTGATACCAACTTTGTAGCGACCAGACCTCAAATGGTCTGTGCTGCTGTGCACCAGTGTCATCCCTGGATCAGTAATGCTGACACGCACAGTACAAATGGAGGATTTATAACAGAGTAGCAATCACACACTTATTACATCGAATATCTCCAAAGAGAATAAGTATGATAAACATGGCTTAAGGCCATCTAACACGATAACAGCGGAAGACTTGGAAGATAAGTGAGTCCATCAACTCCAGCGGCATCACTGAGTATAAGACCACGACCTAAGGCATCTTACTCGTCGTCTGAAAAGTCTGCAACATGAAACGTTGCAGCCCGAAAACGAGTCAGCACATAGAATATGCTGGAAATGTAACACATAGAGAACAATGAATAATAACAATGCTATACTACATGCATATATGGCTGGTGGAAAGCTCTATGGTTACAGTTTTTGCGAAAAGCCAATTTTATCCTACTTCAAAGGAATAAATTTTATTTAACTATCATGGTGGTTGTGAAACATTGAGATGGTTGACAGCATCTCAATCCCAATTAAAATGTCATCAATAACCCAACAAAATTAATTAGAAGTAACATAGTGTTGAGATTCACATGATAATCCAAGTACTAGATACTCAAGTTGTCCATAACCGGGGACACGGCTAACCATGATTAGTTTATACACTCTGCAGAGGTTTGTGCACTTTTCCCCACAAGACTTGATCTCCTCCGTGGGATTACTCGCACTACATGGTGTTTGAGTAACGGATGACCAAGACACAGTCTTTCAAAAGTGTTTGCACCTTACGTATGGGTAGACAGTTACACCTACTTTCCCCTACATCTGCTAGTCTACCACTGTAAGAGTTCACACAACTTAGTCAACTATGCTAGAGCCCATAATAGCTTGCGGCTTCACACGGAAGTTTCTAGCATGAATAATCTCATGATCCCTTTGAACCTGGGTGGCGGTCCAAAAGAAAACAGGCAATCCTGGAATACCCAGGTACCTCAATCCACCCAGATGTGAGTTTAAGTTGCCACCTTAAGTAAACCATTAATTAACAATCTCACATCTGTCATGAATTTCACTCAAACCCAATCCACGTCTACGAGCATAGCATGGCAAATAATAAAAGCAACGTAGAAGTAACTCCCAAGGGTTTGAATAGAAAACAGGTAATAGGTTCTACCTCAACTACTTCCCAATACCCACAATTTAATTAGATCCTAATCATGCAAGTGTTTGAGGAAAACAGATCTAATGCAATAAAAACTGGGTATGAACGGGATATGATCAAAGTGTTACTTGCCTTGCTGATGATCCGCAAAACCTAGCGATTCGAAGTAACAAGCGACACACTCCGGGTACTCTGTCGCAAACAAACAAGCATACAATCAGTACTCATCTAATGCACAGGTAAAACTCGAATGAAAGATCCAACCAGAAAGTTCAACTTAAGAACTCCGGTTTGCAAAAAGAATCAACTCGAAAGAAGCAACGAAAGTCAAACGGCGAAAGAAAGAAACTTCGTTTGCTAATCTGGATCTAGGTCAAATTTTACTGTAGCAAAAACTTGTTTGAGTAGATTAAACGAAAAGAGAATTTCGAGACGAAACTCTAGGCGCTTGAATCACCTGATTTCGATAAACGAGCGAGAAGTTAAACAGAATCGAAGATTCGATCAGAAATTGAATCTGAGAAAATAACGAGTAAATCCGACGAAAAAGAAAAAACGGACGAACGGTTAAATAACGGACGTTCGTTAACAGAGAAAAACCGACGAACGCGTTCGTTAGAATGAACGGTTCGGTGAACGCTCGTAAAATAATAAAACCGAAAAAAAACCGATCTAGGGTTTTTTTTAAAACGAAGGGTTTTTTTAAAAACGAAAACCGGCAAGTCAACGGGCGGCGGGCATACCTCGTCGGGGCTACTCCGGCGGGGCTCCGGCTCGGGCGGCGAGGGGCGCGGGGTGCGGGGCT
>NC_057814.1:176841102-176848404 GCF_018294505.1 Triticum aestivum
GGCGCGACTCCGGCGGCGGCGGCGGTAAGTGCGCGCGGCGGCGGCGATGTGAGGAAAGAGAGGGGGGCGCGGTATTTAAGGAGGGGGGTCCGGCGGCTTGGGGGAGGGGGCAACCCGAGGCGGCGGCGGTCCCGTGTCCATGGCGGACTCCGTCGGCGGCGATCCCGTGCGGGAAGAGGAGAGGCGCGGGGCGGGCCGTCGGCTGGGCCTTTGGCCCAGACGGCGCGCGGGCGTTTTCTTTTTCTTTTTTTTAAAATAAGTTCCGCGGAAAATAATTCGTAGAAAAATAAATAAAAATCAGAAAAATATGAAATAAATTTTCCCCGTCTAGTTGGAAAATCTAGAATAGGGTGAACATTTTTATAATCCAAAATAAATATTTTGAAAACATGCAATATCTTAATGCAATAAAAATTGCAAATAAATTGCAAATAAATTCCAAATAATGATTTTAACATTTTTCCTCCAGTATTTCAATTGTTTTGGAGAAGTCATATTTTCTCCTCTCGTTTATTTAAAATGAAATATTTTTCCGGAGAGAAAAATAATTAAAACCACAATCCTCGTTTGAAAATCAAATTTGAAAATTCGAGAAAATCCCCAACTCTCTCCGAGGGTCCTTGAGTTGCTTAGGATTTATCGAGGATTTTGTCAAAATGCAACAAAACATGATATGCAATGATGATCTATGTATAACATTCCAAATTGAAAATTTGGGATGTTACACACTATTGTCATATTATATCATGGTTGTTTTGCCAACGTGTTGCTGTTTGAGATATCTTATTATCGCTCGCTAGCTGATTATGTCATTGATATGAGTTAATATAATCTTTAAATGTTATTGCTGACATGGTTAGTTTTATTGTTGGCTGAAAACCTGGGTGTTGTTTAAGCTTATTTATGCAAACAAGAGCAAAAGAGTTCGTAAAAGTTTTTCTTTCTCACTTCCAGTTTATCAACTGAATTGCTTGAGGACAAGCAAAGGTTTAAGCTTGGGGGAGTTGATACGTCTCCAACGTATCTACTTTTTCTCACGCTTTTCCTTTTGTTTTGGACTCTAATTTGCATGATTTGAATGGAACTAACCCCGGACTGACGCTGTTTTCAGCAGAACTACCATGGTGTTGTTTTTGTGCAGAAATAAAAGTTCTCGGAATGGAACGAAACTTTGCAAGGATTTTCTATATCAATAATAAGAATTTATGGAGCCAAGACCCACCAGAGAGGGGCCCCTGGTTGGGCACAACCCACCAGGGCGCGCCAGGAGAGGGGGGCGCGCCCAGGTGGGTTGTACCCACCTGGTGGCCCCGCTGATACTATAAAATCACATTATTCCAGAAAAAATCAAGGACAAATAATTATCGCGATCCACGAGACGGAGCCGTCGCCAAGCCCTGTTCTTCCTCGGGAGGGCAGATCTGGAGTCCGTTTGGGGCT
Source organism: Triticum aestivum (assembly GCF_018294505.1). NCBI lineage: Eukaryota > Viridiplantae > Streptophyta > Magnoliopsida > Poales > Poaceae > Triticum > Triticum aestivum. The sequence continues at coordinate 176,842,543 of NC_057814.1, forward strand.
CCAGAGAGGGGGATCTTCGTTCTTTGTCATCACCAACCAATCTCCATTGCCAATTCCATGATGCTCCCCACCGGGAGTGAGTAATTCCTTCGTAGGCTCGCTGGTCGGTGAGGAGTTGGATGAGATTCATCATGTAATCGAGTTAGTTTTGTTAGGGCCTGATCCCTAGTATCCACTATGTTCTTAGATTGATGTTGCTATGACTTTGCTATGCTTAATGCTTGTCACTTTGGGCCCGGGTGCCATGAACTCAGATCTGAACCTTTTATGAATTCATCATTATATCCATGTTTTAGATCCGATATTGCAAGTTATAGTCACCTACTACGTGTTATGATCTGGCAACCCCAGAGTGACAACAACCGGGCCCACTCCCGGTCATAACCGTAGTTTGAGGAGTTCATGTATTCACTATGTGTTAATGCTTTGTTCCAGTTCTCTATTAAAAGGAGGCCTTAATATCCCTTAGTTTCCAATATGGACCCCACTGCCATGGGAGGGTAGGACAAAAGATGTCATGCAAGTTCTTTTAATAAAGCACGTATGACTATTTACGGAATACATGGCTACATTATATCGATGAACTGGAGCTAGTGCCATATCGCCCTAGGTTATAACTGTCACATGATGAATATCATCCAACAAGTCACCGATTCAATGTCTACGAATTTATCCTTATTGATCTTGCTGTGATACTATTGCTATCATCACTGTTACACTTGCTACGAATTACTGCTATCACTGTTACTGTTACCGTTGCTGATGTCACTACTATCAAAACTATCAAACTACTTTGCTACTGATCACTTTGCTGCAGATAATTAATCTCCAGGTGTAGTTGAATTGACAACTCAGCTGCTAATACCTTCAAATATTCTTTGGCTCCCTTGTGTCGAATCTATAAATTTGGGTTGAATACTCTACCCTCGAAAACTGTTGCGATCCCCTATACTTGTGGGTTATCAACCCACTCTTTTGGATTTCAAGGACTTTGATTATGATAATTTTTCTTTGATAGATTGTAATTCCTTGTTACAATCCATGCTTAATTCACCTCATGCTTATAATCAAAATAAAGCTTTTACTAAACATATCGTTGATGCTATGATGAAATCTTTTGAAGAAAAACTCGAATTGGAAGTTTCTATCCCTAGAAGGCTTTATGATGAGTGGGAGCTTACTACTAAAATTAAAATTAAATATTATGAGTGCAATGCTTTGTGTGATTTAGGTGCTAGCGTTTCCACTATTCCGAAAACTTTATGTGATGTGTTAGGTTTCCATAAATTTGATGATTGTTCTTTGAATTTGCATCTAGCGGATTCCACTATTAAGAAACCTGTGAGAAGGACTAATGATGTTCTTATTGTTGCAAATAGGAATCATGTGCCCGTAGATTTTTTTGTGCTTCATATAGGTCGCAATCCTACATGTCCTATTATTCTTGGTAGACCTTTCCTTAGAACAATTGGTGCAATTATTGATATGAAAGAAGGAAACATTAGATTTGAATTTCCATTAAGGAAGGGCATGGAACACTTTCCAAGAAAGAGAATTAAGTTTCCATATGAATCTATTATGAAGGCTCCTTATGGATTGCATACCAAAGATGACAATACCTAGATCTATGTTTTATGCCCAGCTAGGGGCGTTAAACAATAGCGCTTGTTGGGAGGCAACCCGATTTTTTATTTTGTGTTCTTTGTTTTTGGTTCAGTTCTTGAATAAATACACATTATTACTTCTTTAGTAATTGTGTTTTGGTGTTTTAGTTAGTGTTTGAGCCAAGTAATACCTTTGGGATGGTCATGGTGGTAGTTGATTTGATTTTGCTGAAAAACATAAACTTTTGCAACCAGTAACAGAATTGATTTGAGCTGCTGGAACGAGATAAATTCTTGATTTTTTTAAACAGGATTTATATATAAATTGCCTAGATTTTCCTAAATTTTCAGAATTTTTGGAGTTACAGAAGTTTACGGAATTTCCAGATTACTACAGACTGTTCTGTTTTTGACAGATTCTGTTTTCAATGTGTTGTTTGCTTATTTTGATGAATCTATGGGTAGTATCGGGGGGTATGAACCATGCAAACTTGGAATAAAGTAGATATAACACCAATATAAATTTAGAATGAGTTCACAACCATACCTAAAGTGGCGATTTATTTTATTATACTAACGGATCTTATGAGTTTTCCGTTGAGTTTTGTGTTGTGAAGTTTTCAAGTTTTTGGTAAAGATTTGATGGACTATAGAATAAGGACTGGCAAGAGCCTAAGCTTGGGGATGCCCAAGGCACCCCAAGGTAATATTCAGGGACAACCAAGCATCTAAGCTTGGGGATGCCCCAGATGGCATCCCCTCTTTTGTCTTCAATCCATTGGTAAATTTACTTGAGGCTATATTTTTATTCACCACATGATATGTGTTTTGCTTGGCGTCTTGTATGATATAAGTCTTTGCTTTTCAGTTTGCCACAATCATCCATGCTGTACACACCTTTTGAGAGGGACACGCTTTAATGGTGAATTTATATTAGAATACTCTATGTGCTTTACTTATATCTTTTTTAGCTAGGCAGTTTGCTCTAGTGCTTCACTTATATCTTTTTAGAGCACGATGGTGGTTTTATGTTGTAGAAATTGTTGAACTCTCATGCTTAACTTATATTATTTTGAGAGTCCTAAACAACATGGTAATTTTTTTAGGTTATTAATTGAGTCCTAATATGATGGGCATCCAAAAGGGATATAATAAAAACTTTCATGTAAAGAGCATTGAATATAGGCAAAGTTTGATTCCTTGCATTTGTTTTGAGATATAAAGATGGTGATATTAGAGTCATACTAGCGAGCAATTATGGATTGGTAGAAATACTTTTGTTAAAGTTTGTGATTCCCGTAGAATGCACGTATGGTGAACCGTTATGTGATGAAGTCGGAGCATGATTTATTCTATGATTGTCTTCCTTATGAGTGGCAGTCGGGGACGAGCGATGGTCTTTTCCTACCAATCTATCTCCCTAGGAGCATGCATGTAGTAATTTGTTTTGATGTCTAATAGACTTTTGCAATAAGTATGTGAGTTCTTTATGACTAATGTTGAGTCCATGGATTATACGCACCTCTCTAGTACCGCGCAACTTTCGCCGGTGCATTAAACCCACCATATACCCTTCCTAAAAACATCCACCATACCTACCTATTATGGCATTTCCATAGCCATTCCGAGATATATTGCCATGCAACTTCCACCGTTCCATTTTATTATGACACATACCATCATTGTCATATTGTTCTCATATGCATGAGGCATTCATATAGAGTCATATTTTGTTCTAGTATCGGGTTGTAATTCTTGATTTGTAAGTAAATAAAAGTGTGATGATCATCATTATTAGATCATTGTCCCATGTGAGGAAAGGATGATGGAAGCTATGATTCCCTCACAAGTTGGGATGAGTCTCCGGACTTTAAAAATAATAAAAGAGGCCAAAGAATCCCAAATAAAGAAAAAAAGGCCAAAGAAGCCCAAACAAAAAAATGAGAGAAAAAGAGAGAAGGGACAATGTTACTATCCTTTTTCCACACTTGTGCTTTGAAATAGCACCATGTTCTTCATGATAGAGAGTTTCCTATTTTGTCACTTTCATATACTAGTGGGAATTTTTCATTATAGAACTTGGCTTGTATATTCCAATGATGGGCTTCCTCAAATTTCCCTAGGTCTTCATGAGCAAGCAAGTTGGATGCACACCCACTTAGTTTCTTTTTGAGTTTTCATACACTTATAGCTCTAGTGCGTTGGATGACAATCCCTACTCACTTGCATCAATATCAATTGATGGGCATCTGCACAGCCCATTAATTTGCCTAGTTGATGTGAGACTTTCTCCTTCCTTTTTGTCTTCTCCACAACCACCATATTCTATTCCACCTATAGTGCTATATCCATGGCTCACGCTCATGTATTGCGTGAAAGTTGAAAAAGTTTGACAACACCAAAAATATGAAACAATTGCTTGGCTTGTCATCGGGGTTTGCTTGATGAAATACTTTGTGTGATGATGATGGAGCATAGTCAGACTATATGATTTTGTAGGGATAACCTTCTTTGGCCATGTTATTTTGAGAAGACATGATTGTTTTATTAGTATGCTTGAAGTATTATTATTTTTATGTCAATATTAAGCTGTTGTTTTAAATGTTATGGATCTGAATATTCTTGGCACAATAAACAAGATTGCATTGATAAATATGCTAGGTAGAATTTCACATCAAAATTCTGTTTTTATCATTTACCTACTCGAGTACGAGCAGGAATTAAGCTTGGGGATGCTTGATACGTCTCTGTGACGCCCGGATAATTAAGCTACAGTAACCCTCTGCTAATGATGCCACGTCACCTCGGTTTCTGTCGATAAACTCGCGTTAGTTTAAAACCGATTGAAATTCAAGTTTGAATTGAAGTCAAACGATGAAAGTTTTTAAATGTTAAATCTAAAATGTTCGGGTCGTGCCAAATAATGCATAGGTAATCATGTTGGAGAAACCACATTTTTATAAAAGGTTTAAATGCACTAAGCTAATTAAAATAGTAGCTAAAACTATTAGTTAAATGCCTTTTGTAATTTATAAAATACTAAACTATTTAATTTTGGAATCAAACTTTTTGTGGCAATGTCCAATTTTGCAATGAGAATTATGGGGACAAGTTTCCTATTTTACTAAACCGTATTGCTATTTAAGATAAGTACAAAACATAACAAATAAAAAGAAAAGGCAGAAAGAAAAAAGAATATAAGAAGAAACAAATGTAAAAGGCCTAGGTGCATTGTGCACTTAGGCCTGCCAGCCCAGTGGCCGGCCCAGCCCAACAGCTGAGCCACCCCCTACCTCTGTTCACCGCAGCGCGGTGGACGTTCGTGCGCCGTCCACGGCGCGGATGGACACGGGGCGGCCATCCGGTGACTCCCCGACGACCTCAAGACGCCGACCACCCTCCCTGGTGCAACCCTAACCCTAGACGCCTCCCAGTTCGCCCCTCTCGCCCTGATCTCCTTTCCCCCCGCAGCTCTGACGCTCTCCCACCATGGCCGCCCTCGCCCTCGCGGCCACCGTCCTTCCCACGCCCGTCGGACGTGCGTGTTCACTCCGCTGCCGTCCCCTACACCGCCTGCCACCTCGACTTGGAGCTCGGATCCCCTACAGCGACCACGACGACTACATCTTCCTCTTCGGCCACCTTGAATCACCGTCGCCCGTTCGTCGCCATCGAGCCTTCCCCACGCCCGCTTAGCACATCTACAGGTCCCCTGTAAGCATCACTCTCCTTCCCCTCACTCCACGCGCTCGATAGCGAGCTCTAGCAACCGATCCGCCGCCGGCCGAAATGCTCCGCCGCACGCGCTCATCTCCGGTGATGCTCCGGTGGACCAGTGGTCCCGTGCGTGCCTCCATTCACTTGGTGAGCTCGCGTAGGTGTCGAACACCGGTCGTTTTGCCCTCTGCAACGCCGTTCCCGAGCTCGACTGAACTCCGGCGTCCGCCGCGGTTGACGTCGTCGTCGACACCGTCCGTCCCAGCCCAGGCTGAGGCCACGATGGGTACGCTCAAGCCCTTGCTGCTCTCTCTGCTGCTTTGCTCTATCACCGCCGCTCCTCGCTACTGCCCCCTACGCGCCCGCCTCTGTCGCCGCCTCGCTCCCGCGTTGGGGCCGTCCCCTGCTCCTGCGTGCTTCGGTGCCGCCCGCAACTCGTTCCGGCCGCGCCCTGGCTTCCCGCGTGCACGCGCTGCCGCTCCCGGCCACGCCTGCCTCCGGCCGGCCGCGACCTGCTGCTACCCAGCCGCGCGCGCTTCCC
>NC_057814.1:176848754-176851230 GCF_018294505.1 Triticum aestivum
TCGCCGCCGACCGGCCTCGCCTCGCCCGCATGCTCCGGCTCCGCCTCCGCCGCCGCTGCCGCAGCCCCGCCTCCCCTCGCCACCCCGCCACCGCCTCGCTGTGCGCGCGCGCATGCCCCCTTGCGCCGGCTAGCCGCGCTGGGTTCGCCTCGGGGCTCCGTTGCCCGGGAGCCCGCTAACCCGCCCCATTCCTCCCCTGTGGCACTGACCGCACGGGCCCACACCCCTGTTTTATGAAAAGAAGGATTTAGAAAATAAATAAATAAATAGTTAACTAGTTAAAAGATTAATTAACTTAATTAAGTCTATTAAATTAGCCTAATCACTTAATTAAAACTAACCAGTTATATTTAGTTAAACTATCTCAATGACAAAGGGGGCGCACCTGTCAGATTGACCCAGTCAATGGTCAGAGTTGACCGCTGATGTCATGCTGACGCAATATATGTTTTCGAATTAAAATAATTTATAAAATGAATTAAAACTTTAAAAATTAATATAAAATAAACCGTAACTCAGATGAAAATACTTTGTACATGAAAGTTGCTTAGAACGACGAGACGAATCTGAATACGCAGTCCGTTTGACAGCCACACATCCCTAGCATAGCGAACATGTAACTTCCCCCCTCCGGTTCATCTGTCCGAAAACGCGAAACACCGGGAATACTTTCCCGGATTTCCCCCCTTCGTCGGTATTACCTATCCCTGCGTTAGATCACCCCTAGCACCGCGTATTCCCTTGTTATATTTTGTGATGCTTTGTTTGCTTCGTATTTACTGTTTCTTTCCCCCTCTTCTTCTCCGGTAGACCCCGAGACCGGCGCTGATGCCACTGTGTACGACTACGTCACTGACGACCCTTCTTCCTGTGCATCAAAGCTTTTAGGCAAGCCCCCCCTTTGATCACCAAATATTGCCTATTCCTTCTCTCCAATGCTTGCATTAGAGTAGTGTAGCATGTTACTGCTTTCGGTTAATCCTATTCTGCTGCATAGCCTGCCATTGGTGCTACAGTTGTTACCCTTACCTACAATCCTAAATGCTTACTATAGGATGCTAGTATTCCATCAGTGGCCCTACATTCTTGTCCGTCTGCCATGCTATACCACTGGGCCGTGATCACTCGGGAGGTGATCACGGGTATATACTCACATACATATTATATGATACATGTGGTGACTAAAGTCGGGTCGGCTCGTAGAGTACCCGCAAGTGATTCGACAGGTGGCACCATCCCGGTAGTGGTGGGCCTGGGTTCCTGACGACCCCCGACTGTTACTTTGTGGCAGAGCAACAGGGCAGGTTGAGACCACCTAGGTGAGAGGTGGGCCTGGGTTCCTGACGACCCCCGACTATTACTTTGTGGCGGAGCGACAGGGCAGGTTGAGACCACCTAGGTGAGAGGTGGGCCTGGCCCTGGTCGGCGTCCGCGGTTACTTCATAATAACACGCTTAACGAGATCTTGGTATTTGATCTGAGTTGGGTCGTTGACCTTATACGCACTAACCGCCACATGGGGCAAGATATGGGCAACCGGCCTCGTGGTATCAGCCGAAGCTCTTTTTGACGTCAGCGACTGAGCGGCGCGCGCCGGGTTGGACTGGAACGCCTGCTCTTGTATAAGGGAGCCTATGTCTGCTCACCGGCCGTGCACGCAACGTGCAGGTGTGCAATGGGCGATGGGCCCAGACCCCTGCGGGCATAGGATTTTGACCGGCATTGTAACACCCCGGATGTAACTTTCCATATTTGTAACTCCAAATCTTGCCATTTTCGGCTATGTGTTATGATATTCCCTTCGTGGTCGGGTTTTGTCTTTCATTTTGCATTTTGTTCATGTCATGCATCTCATATAATGTCATCATTTGCATTGCATTTGCATACGTGTTCGTCTTTTGCATCCGAGCATTTTCCCCGTTGTCCATTTTGCAATCCGACACTCCCACCTCCTCCGGCGCACCCCTCTTGTATCTTTTCGTGAGCGGGTATTAAACGTTCTCGGAATGGACCGAGGCTTGTCAAGTGGCCTTGGTATAACACCGTTAGACCACCGGTCAAGTTTCGTTCCATTTGGAGGTCGTTTGGTACTCCAACGGTTAACCGGGCAACCGCAAAGTCCTTTCGTGTGTTGCAGCAAAACCCCCCTTCAAACAGCCCAAAACCCCTCTAAGTCACCTCCATGCTCTCGGTCGTTCGATCACGATCGTGTGGGTGAAAACCGTGCTCCATTTGGACTCTCCTAGCTCCCTCTAGCTATAAATATGTGAGCCTCCCCGAAAATCTCGGATCCCGAAACCCTAGCCCTCTCCCTCCGCGCGCCGGACGTGTCCGCCCGGCGCCGGACGAAATCGTGCCGCCGCCCTCAGCCACTCACGGCGTGCCACGTCACCCCGCCGGCTCTCTCTCTCTCTCCTCCCGCGCCGGCCCGCGAAGCCCGCCGCAGGCCCCCGCGGCCCGTCTCCGCCCCGTCGCC